>NC_049204.1:61001417-61038917 GCF_013347855.1 Anguilla anguilla | reverse complement strand
GAGTGGAGAGCAGAACTACCAAAACCGCCCATTCTCGTCTCCTCAAACGGACAAAGTTTGATGTGACAATGCAGGGAAGCCCTTTTGCTCCAGGTCAGGATGGAATCTTGTGGTTAATCTAGCTGGTTAGAGTCCACGTCCTCAGCTTTTATTTACGGGTATTTTTATACACTTTTGGTTTCAACATGTAGAAATGGCAGCACTGTTTATACATAGCCCCCTCATTTCAGGGCCAAGCATTGTGGAGCTCACTGTATATTCTTAAAATTCATGTACACGCAAGAACACAGTTCTCCTGGCTGGGCTGCCTCCCTCTTTACTCTGTTTATTTTGTATTTCGGGAGGGAGGGGTGGTAGAAGAAAGTGATTTTCACTGCGTTGTCGTGCACCATAATGTTGCTCTTTCCCAGACAGGTACTCCTGATGTAAAATACTTCACCATTTCGATGAATGGCACTGAATGAAGCACAGACTCAGTTATCTTCTCTCAAACTGCCCGTACCACAGTCTGCTTCAGTGGCCTTTATCAAAACACCATTTTAATAATATCTGAGATATCGTATCACAGCTGTTTATTCAGTAAAGGCAGCGATTGTCAGAGGCTCCGCAGGAAGTACCTTGTGCTACTAAATCAAAGTTGTAAGTAGACAGGTGATGTGGTCCGACCAAATCCAGAGGTGCTCAGGTGTGGGGGTGTGAGGTAGGACTGGTGAGAATAAAAGCAGTAAACTTTCCCTGTGTGACGAAACAAATGAGACTGTGTCAGACAGCATTTTAACCTCTATAAACCTGATGTGGACTGTTGTTGGTTTTTGTGCTATTGAATCTACTTTGGGATCGTATAAAATGCATTTTTCTATAAATCTAAAGTAAATTGTAATTATCTCTCTCAAGGAAATGGAATTGGTGTTCATGTGATGGTGTAGCAAAGAGAACAATTTCTGAAACCTTTGGTCCAGAGGTAGAAATACTACGTTAAGTCAAACTCGACAGCAACAATATGGGAGTGCTTCTGCCTCTCTCTAATTATCCCATAATTAAGCCGCAGAATAATTTTTCATTCGGCCAAAAGTGATCTGATTAGTTTCAAGCCCCGAACATAATGAATTTTAATGTGGTCTTAATGAATCTTCAGTAAGGGTGTAATTATAGGAGCAAATGTGAATATTGTGTACAGAACTACACGATGGAGCTGTGGTAAAATAAATGTGGTTTCATGCAGTTTCCTCTATTCTGCATACATTATAAGTGGCGGCATTTTATACAGCTGTTGCACATTGAATTGTTCGGTGAACTCTGATTGGTGCAGTCAGAGTCCATGTGACCCCTATTTGAACTGCTAGACATACTCATATAAATGTTTAGAGCTGAATTATGCATATTTCACTAGATACACATCACTTCTAATCAAATCAAAACTGTGAGAGCAGAGAAGACAAGAGTAAAGACTGCTACATAGGTTAACATGTTAAATTCCTGTTTCTCTAACGGCAAGTTAGAAATTGATTACTTGGAGTCGCAATATTTGACGTACTGAATCTCTGACACTGATCCAAATCTACATTTTATTCATGCCAGTTATTTATTATTATTATTATTATTATTATTGTTATTACTATTATTACTATTATTATTATTACTACTACTGTTATTATTATTATTATTACTATTACGATTGTTATTATTTCCTGCTCAATAAAAGGAAATAATAATAATAATAATAATAATAATAATAATAATAATAGACAGATAGACAGGAAAGGTTATGCGTCTGCATTGCAGCCCCACCTTCAGCATCCTGTTGGTCCCAGAATGCAACAGAAGGACGCATTAAACTGTGGGTGTGCAGCGCACAAAAGTTAATTTAACGGCTGGCTGCCCTCTGCTATTGTCAAACATGACATTTGCAACATAACCCATTTCTTTTTCCCTCTGCAAAAAAGAAAAATAAAAAACTAAAAATAATGATTGAAATGTACTTGAACACACACACACACACATACACGGATGTCACATATTTTATTAACACCTTTCTTTGTTTTTATTGTTTATCCTTTATCCTCCTGTGTTGTATTTACTGTGACTGCATTGCAACCACACAAATGCAGCTACTGCAGTACCTGGTTTAACTATCACTCTTTGCAGGGCACTCCCAATCTAGGATCACTCTTATCACTTG
This sequence comes from Anguilla anguilla, assembly GCF_013347855.1. Taxonomy (NCBI): domain Eukaryota; kingdom Metazoa; phylum Chordata; class Actinopteri; order Anguilliformes; family Anguillidae; genus Anguilla; species Anguilla anguilla. Next base: position 61,036,738 of record NC_049204.1, on the reverse strand, counting down.
TATCCTTCTATCTTATTGCTTCAGCACTCACATTGCAATCACTCCATCCAATACTTATATTGCACTTGTATCCTTATCTTGATGTTATAGCTCATTGTCATGCCTCCTAGTTTGAATTACCACAACTTTCTGACCTAGCCTATGCTTATTGTGTGAACTGGACTTAATGTGTTCATAGCTATAAATAATTGTGACGTAATGAGTATTATACCTTATCGGACATGTGTAGTTGTTCCAATGACCTTCGGTGTGCACTTACTGTACTGTGTCACTTTGGATAAAAGTGTCAAATAAATGCAATGTAATGCACAGCTGAGCTATTCAGTGAAGCAATTATGGTTAACTACCTTAGTGAAGGTTAGAATGGCTTTGTCCCACCTTGGAATTGAACCTGTAACCTTACAAGTCTGGCTCCCGAACCATTATACTCCACTGCTGCCCTATTGATGGCGGCAGTGTAGGAAAAGAGACGGCCATTTTCCAATTGGCTACAGGAGAAAATTGGCCAGGAATTGAACTTGTGACTTGTGACATTTGTGATGTCGTGATGATGTCATAATATATGTGCTCTGTGCAGGCCCATAGAGAGGTCACTGGCGGACCAGCAGGCTATCCGCAGGACACTGAATGCCTTTCCCTGCCTGTCTACCCTCCTGTCCAATCAGGAGCTTCAGCAGATCAGCAGCATTGCAATCCTGGAGTCCTGGGAGAGGGAACAGACCAGTGAGTGCGCATAAACACACACACGCATAGACACACTCACGCTCACACAAACACACTCACACACACGCACAGACGCACATACACACACTTACTCACGCACACGCACACACGCATGGACACACACACATACAAACTTGCACACACACATACACTCACACACACATACACATAGATACACACACGCACACACACTCTTGCACACAGACACGCACATATAAAGGCTTTATTACATATGAATAACTGCCTTATAGTCTATAGTGCTATTGGATTATGAAAACCACAGCTGTTGTACTGAGCAGCGCTGGCGTGAAATAAAAATAAAATGCATGGGCCTGCGGGGCATGGTAATAGGCTTTAAAATCACATTTTCTCTTCATTTATGAGGCTCCATCTCAACATCCTGTTTGTTTCGGTCCCCCAGGCATTGTGTGGGCTTCAGGGTCTGGCGAAGCATTATCATTGGAAGGAGTTCAGTGGTGCTAATTGGATGAAAAAATTCCCCAAATCCAGGTCTTTTCCACACCTTCGCCAAGTTTTCAATCACACGCTTATTGAGCATTAAAATGCACATAAATCAAGTGGCCAGCTTAAGGTGAGCAAGTAACAATCGGTCCTTAAATGGATTTTGCATCTTTATTCATAACCTGAAGTTTGTTGGTTTGAGTCCCAGATGGGCTGCGGCCAAGCAATCAAATTCAGCAAAACTGACCCAGTAAGTCTCCTGCAGTATATTAAATGGATAACTGTAGACAGGTATGTAAGCACTGTTAAGGGTATATTGAACCTTCTATTCAAACTTTATGTAAAAATAAACAAACTTTTGGACATTTGAGGTCAAATGTTGATTGAGTTACAGTAAGACCTAAAGTTACTACAACAACAATAACAATAATAATAATAATAATAGTTATCATCATCATCATATGAAGAAGAACCTTTGTTACTCTAGCAGTTTTAATGCAAGTCATTATATGTTTAGCTGACACGTAACGAGAGGTGCGGTGGTTTTAATGACCGAGCTTTCTCATCGCCGGTCCTGGGTTCGAGGAGCGTCTGCGGGCCTCGTTTTCCCAAAGCAGACACGTGCCGGCGTCTGGATTTTAACACGAAGCCGCTAGCAGGAGCCAGTCTTTCGTCCTCCTCCTCGCCCCTCTCACGCCGCGGAGATCGTTATGGATGTGGAACCATCTGCCGCTGGGCCCCTTTTTATTGGGAGGCAAATAAATAAATGAGTGATTTAAAGCTCTCTGTCCGATTACAGGAGGTGGCCATTTGCTAAAAGGCAGCAGACGCGCTGCTATTTAAACTAATCAAATCTATCGATCACGTCGGGCGCGCTCGTCAATATCTCGGATGTTTGCAAACAAACAAAAAATAGTTTGGAGTTTACTGCTGTCGTGATTTATTTGTTTTTTGGGCTTGTTGTTTGAGTTTTCAAGGGTTTGTAATTGGCCTTTTCCCACCGGCCCATCCATTATCTATTCCCGCTTATCCGGGCAGGGTCGTGGGGTGGGGTGGGGGGGGGGGGCTGTAGCCTATCCCAGCGTGCATTGGGTGAAAGGCAGGACTGCGGGAGGAAACCCACGTGGAGTTGTGTTTGATTTTTGTATTTTTAAGAGAGTTGTGTGACAGAGTTGTGTGTTAATGAGAGAGTTGTGTATTTGTGAGAGTTGTGTGCTTGTAAGGGTTGTGTGTTCGTGAGAGAGTTGTGTGTTTGTGAGAGAGTTGTGTATTTGTAAAAGTTGTGTGTTTGTGAGAGTGGTGTGTATTTATGAGAGAATTGTGTGTTTGTTTGTGAGGGAGGTGTTTCTGAGAAAGCTGCATGTTTATGAGAGTGTTGTGTATTTGTGAGAGTAGTGTTTATGATGGATCTGTTCCTATATTCTGGGTCTCTGGGGGGGGGGATCAGTGGGGCATGCTCCAGCGTTTGTGCCAGTGAATGCACCAGAGTCTCATTGATTTGGAATGGGGGGGTGGGGGGGGTCAGTGGGGCATGCTCCAGCGTCTGGGCCAGTGAATGCACCAGAGGCTCATTGATTTAAGGCTCTTTGTGGAGATTGATGCAGCGGACTGAAGGATAGGTGAGAGTGTGTATTCTGAGCACGACAGGCAGCGGCCATCACTGTCAGCTTAACATCCATCCATCCCTCCATCCATCCATCCCTCCGTTCACCATTCCTTCCTTTGGGTTATTTTTTTCGGTTTTGTTTTGCACACACACATACATGCACACACGTACATATACACATGCACGCACCCACACACACGCACATGCACACACACACACGCACACAGTGACACAAAGCAATGACCAGCCCTTTTGATGGATGCTTGTGGTTATCCGAGCGTGACTGCTGCTGCTGCTGCTGCTGCTGCTGCTCCAGGAGTTCTGGGCCTGGTTCCAGCCCGGGAGGTTCTGGAGCTCTGGGCCTGGTTCCAGCCCGGGAGGTTCTGGAGCTCTGGGCCTGGTTCCAACCCGGGAGGTTCTGGAGCTCTGTAACCGAGGGAGGGAGGGGATTAATGTGCTCTTAATGCCCCCCCCCCCCCACCCCCCAACCCATTTTTGCCTCTTCCCGCAGTTTTCGGACACAACGGACTACACCTTGTGCTGAGGGGAACCGTGAGGCTGTACTCACATGAGGCCACCAAGACTGACACGGTAACGGTAACCATGACAACGTTATGACAACGGCTGTAAAGCTGCCGCGAGTGTGGCCATGGTACCGTATGTGGTGGAGCCGGTTGTGAACCGGTGCTGTAACGCACCACGCAGGGACACCCTCAGATTGCCACCCCACGCCCTGCACCTCCATAATCAGTCAGTCAGTTTATCAGACGGTCTCAGTTTCTACAGAGCAGCTTTTAGGCTCTGTGAGGTTGTCACGCCATCCATGCTGTCAGGTGACTATACAGGACGTCCTGATTGGCTGTCTGTCAGGTGACTGAACGAGACGTGTTGATTGGCTGTCTGTCAGTTGACTATACAGGACGTGCTGATTGGCTGTCTGTCAGGTGACTGAACGAGACGTGTTGATTGGCTGTCTGTCAGGTGACTAATTTTGACGTGCTGATTGGCTGTTGGTTTTCTGTGACCCCTCCCCTTTTGCAGATGGGAGTGGGCGGCTGTTTCGGGTCGCTGGAGGAGCAGGACACGGACGAGGCTCACGCAGACGCCCAGCACGCCGTAACGCTGGACAACTGTGAGATCCTGAGGATCCCCAGGGCCGCCTACGCCAAGCTCCAACAGGTTAGCGCACCTGTCCCAAACTCAGACAGGTTAGAGCACCTGTCCCAAACTCAGACAGGTTAGAGCACCTGTCCCAAACTCAGACAGGTTAGCACACCTGTCCCAAACTCAGACAGGTTAGCACACCTGTCCCAAACTCAGACAGGTTAGAGCACCTGTCCCAAACTCAGACAGGTTAGCACACCTGTCCCAAACTCAGACAGGTTAGAGCACCTGTCCCAAACTCCAACAGGTTAGCGCACCTGTCCCAAACTCAGACAGGTTAGCACACCTGTCCCAAACTCAGACAGGTTAGAGCACCTGTCCCAAACTCAGACAGGTTAGAGCACCTGTCCCAAACTCAGACAGGTTAGCACACCTGTCCCAAACTCAGACAGGTTAGAGCACCTGTCCCAAACTCAGACAGGTTAGCACACCTGTCCCAAACTCAGACAGGTTAGAGTATCTGTCCCAAACTCAAACAGGTTAGAGCACCTGCCCCAAACTCAGACAGGTTAGAGCACCTGTCCCAAACTCAGACAGGTTAGAGTATCTGTCCCAAACTCAAACAGGTTAGAGCACCTGCCCCAAACTCAGACAGGTTAGAGTACCTGTCCCAAACTCAGATAGGCACCTGTCCAAAACTCAGATAGGCACCTGTCCCAAACTCAGGCAGGCACCTGTCCCAAACTCAGGCAGGCACCTGTCCCAAACTCCGACAGGTGAGAGCACCTGTCCCAAACTCAGACAGGCACCTGTCCCAAACTCCGACAGGTGAGAGCACCTGTCCCAAATTCAGACAGGTTAGAGCACCTGTCCCAAACTCAGATGGGTACCTGTCCTAAACTCATACAGGTTAGAGCACCTTTCCCAAACTCAGATAGGTTGGAGTACCTGTCCCAAACTCAGATAGTTTTGAGTACTCTGTGGGAGTTTCTACCCCTCCTCCCAGTGCAAAACTGCTCTTTCTGGAGTTTTCCTGCACAGTTCATTTAAAAATGAAGAAAAAATGTGAATTTTGATTGACAAGAAATCCAATCACGGTCTTAATTGCATTCTAATCACCCATTATAACCCTGGTGCCATTTGCATGAAAAGCCAGTCGCAGTAGTGTCATCATTTAAAGGCTCATGCAATAGCCATAAAGCACTAATTGTGCCTGGGGTTGTTAATTTCTGAATTACAGGGAGGTCAGAGTTTGGATGGATTAGGTTTTACCCCCATATTGCATCATATTACATTGTTAATTTGCAGGAAAGAAGATCCAATCAGAGTGCATTGCTGGTATTCTAGTTTTGGCACACTGCTGATGCTAAATGGGTGCAAACCATAGACTATACTGTAGAAAAATATGGACAAGGTCACTGCGACGTCACCCATTGACTCTCCGTGGGCTTGGTGAAAGGGTTTTGAGCACGGGTAGTGTAGTTCGTGGGCTTGGTGAAAGGGTTTTGAGCGTGGGTAGTGTAGTTCGTGGGCTTGGTGAAAGGGTTTTGAGCATGGATAGTGTAGTTCGTGGGCGCCTCCATGTTGTGCAAACTGGAGCCTGAGACTACACAGTAGGGACATGAAGTCCAGTTGTCCACTAAGCGCGTGAGGTACAACGACTTGGCAGTGGCGCAAACCGTCCTTCTTGTATTACCATCTTGTCCAAATAGCACAATAACTTAACAAATAACAAATCGGCATATGGGGAGACGTTAGACGAAGAACTACTTTTTTCTTGTGGAAAGAAAAGATTAACTTTGTATTTTGACCGCATTGCAGCCAACCGCACAGGCGCTAGTGAGCAACGTCTCTCAACAAGACCAGGAAGTGAGCTTCGGAAACGCAGCCCGGTTCTGTCCGCTTGGTGTAAACCTGCCTGCTGCGCATGTGTTGTTGCTTTTCGCCTGCAGGAGATCGAAGCCCAGAACTCCGCCCTGAGAGAGTCAATCGTCCAATCCTGTCCTTTCTACCTCCACTGGCACAAGCTGTCAATCAAGAAACTGTCTGACCTCATCCAGATGAGACAACTGCCAGCCAATCACGGTAGTCCTTTCCCCTCCCATTTTTTTTTCCGATTCGACTTGTGAGGATCCAGAGTTTATGCTCGTGTATGCATATACGATGTTGACATAAGGACAGGAGAAATCAAATGAGCTGCTAATTAAGTAATCACTAATTAATTAGTTGCCATTGTGTTCGACTAATGATAGCCCACCGAGGCTTCACAAACCTCATGAACCCAAAACAGGAAGAGATATCACATTACCTCCGTGACTCACTGAGTTTTTTTTTTTTTCTTCTGTCTCTGGATTGGTCCAAGTCAGTGATTGACATTGTCCCTGCTCATACCCTCTCGCCCATGGCCATTATGGGATTAATGACAGCAGACAAGTGGAGCAGAAATGAGAAGGGGGTATGCGAGTTTCTGTTGGGGGGGGGGCCCAGGAGGGTAGGATTTGTTAGGGGGTGGGGGGGGGGGGGGGGGGGGGGGTGAGCCGCGACACGCAAGCAGGCTGCTGCACATGGCTGTCGCCCATGGAAACAGCTGGCGATCCCCCCCTCCCCCAACCCCTCCCCTCGGATCCTCGGAAAACGACATTTGCGGAACACAAACAAATGAGTCCACTACTGCGTCCCTCTCTCCCTCCCTCCCTCTCGCTCTCCTCCATCTCCCTCTTTCCCCTGAGGGGTGGCGGGTGAACATAATGGCGATATAATAATAGCCCCGCCCCCCCCGCACACGACATCATAAACACTTTCTGTCAAACGCCGTCGCCCTGACGACACCCCATCATTATCCTTACCTTTCCCACCGTCAGTTATATCTACTAATCTTATTCAAATATGTTAGCTACAGTGCTGCACGGCCATCTCCAGGCAGTAAAACAAAGCAGATTAGAGGTGATTTTGAACCTTGAGCTTTCCTCTCTGTCCACCAGTAGGCCCAGGCGAGGGATTGCGCTTAAGGAAAGGAGGTTTTTGTTTTCGCTGATGCGAGCGCTTTTGTGTGCTCAGAGAGAGTGACTGAACGGTGAGATGCCCTGGGAGGAGAATAAGGGGATTAGCAGGGTTTTTTTCTGAATAAGACATGCTGTCCATCCACTTATACAGCTGGCTGTTTTACTGAAGCAGTTCCGGGGTCAAGCGCCTTGCTCAAGAGTACAATGGCAGTGTTACCAGGGAGACCAGGGATTGGGGGTGTGGCACTGTTGTTACCAGGGATTGGGGGGTTTGGTATTGTCATGACCAAGGGAGACCAAGATTTGGTGGTGTGGTACTGTTGTTACCAGGGAGACCAGGGGTTGGGGGTGTGGCGCTGTTGTTGCCAAGGGAGACAAGGGAGGAGTTTGGGGGGGACTACACTGTTGTCACTGGAGATAAGAGAGGGCGAGGGTTGGGTGTGGTTGTCTTTTTACAGAGGTAAATGTTGGGGCGGGGGGTGGGGGCACATGAGCATGCATCTGTTTATCTGGGTCTCATGACAGAGACCTGAGGATTTCCTGTGTCTGTGGTGATGCCTCCCCTCCCCCCACACTCACCCTGCCCACTTGCCTGGTAAATAGATTTGTGTCTGCAGGGTTGAGTGGGTGGGTGTTAAAAAATAAACAAATAAAAAGGGGACAGCGTTAGCTGAAATGGGATTTACCAACACCTGTCAGGGCTGAGGTACAGTGTTTTTCCTGCAGTTAAAGATCCCAATAAATCAGTACTGATACTGCTACTGCTCACCTCCCCGCTCTGTCTCACACACACACACACACACTAGCACACACATGCAGGCACACACACACACACACTGTCACACACACACACATACACTCACACATGCTGGCACACACACACACTCATACACACAAACACACACACATACACGCACAGACAATGCCTGCATCTGCCAGAGAGAGCACATCACTTGTATCACTTGCTAGCTCTGTCTCTCTCTCTGTCTCTGTCCCTCTTTTTCTCTCTCACTCTCCCCATTTTCCTCCCCTATCGGTTTCCCACACACATCTTTCCCTTTCCTTTTCTCTTTCTCTATCTACACCTTCATCCCTCTTGCACGTGTATCACTTGCATGTACACACACAGACACACACACACACACACACACTCACACACATTCTCCCGTGAACATGGCACATCCTGCTGCACAGTGTCCCCACACCATTAACTGCACTTAATTGCAGCAGAGCCGTCTTTTCTTCTGGGCCCCTGCAGTGTTTGTGAGGAGTTTCTGAGTCTCTTCGTCCTTCCACCTGCAGTTCTAGTCCGGGAGGGTGAGGTGTGTCCCTTCGTAACCTACATCCGGACAGGGGAGTGTAACATCCTTCGGGATATCGAGGGAGTACCGAAAAGGGAACCTGGAAAAAAGGTAACACTTTTTTTTGCAGTGTTGCCATGGTTTGTGGTCCGTGCCTGTCACAGGTGAACTTAGGGATGAGAACTGCCAATGACGTGAGCGCTGGCATTGTGGGGGAGCGGTTGACCTCTGGCACTGCGGTGTCTCTCTTTGCCTTTGCCCATTCGCCGAGTGTACCTGCTGTGTCTTGGTTGTCAGGGCAACAGGGTCAAGTACGTGGTAGTGGGCAAACTGGGTCCCGGCGCGTCGTTCGGGGAGACCAGCGTGCTCCTGGACCAGCCTTCCCCTTGCAGCGTTGTCACGGCGACGGAGGTGAAGATGGGAGTCATCCTCCCCAGCGATCTGAAAGGTGAGCCACACCTGCCGACCGGGTGTGGAAGGGTCAGCTCGGCATTTCGAATTTTGAAACGCAAAATTTCATGTTCACGTTCAGGCATTTAGTCAATCGAGAGTGAAAGTCCATACATTTTATGTACATACAATCCATTTAACTGGGTCTTTACTGGAGCAGTTTTACCAGCCTCTGAGTTGCCTGTCCAGTTCCTTAGCCATTATATTAATTCTGCTAAGCTGCATACATACATGTTCTTGGCAACGAGCTATGGCCATGTTATATGATCAGTGTCGGAAAAGATTGTTAGAGTCATTACATAAAGCTACAACCTTCTGCTAAGTGCTGTGGTAGGTGGAGGAGGCATATGTAAGTAGGGCTTTAAGTAGCAGTTATTGATGATTTATTATGCTATTGATGGTTATTACTTACGATGGACGAAAGATGCTGCTTTGAACCAAAAACAAAATGGGTGGAGATTTATGCTAACAGTGGCCCGCTGAATGTAATAAATCATTTTGTTCTGCTTTGGAGGACAAAATATTTGCATTGGTCCACACAAGTGAGTAACTGTCAGCTAACAGCAATTCCAGTCACTATGGGGTGTTCATGGAGCTCCTGTCTGGCTGCTGACTGCAGCTCCAGTCACTGTGGGGTGTTCATGGAGCTCCTGTCTGGCTGCTGACTGCAGCTCCAGTCACTGTGGGGTGTTCATGGAGCTCCTGTCTGGCTGCTGACTGCAGCTCCAGTCACTGTGGGGTGTTCATGGAGTTCCTGTCTGGCTGCTGACTGCAGCTCCAGTCACTGTGGGGTGTTCATGGAGCTCCTGTCTGCCAGCTGACTGCAGCTCCAGTCACTGTGGGGTGTTCATGGAGCTGCTGTCTGCCAGCTGACTGCAGCTCCTGTCACTGTGGGGTGTTCATGGAGTTCCTGACTCTCCCAGCCCTGGTTATTGCAGATGCTCTTTGCTGTTCAGCGGCTGCTCTTCTTTGATTGTGTCTGGGTGACGTGTTTTATCTGCAGGGCTGGACTCTGTGACTCGGTCTCTGATAGAGCAGACGGAGCAGCCGGCCTACGGGAAACTGAGTCAGGTGAGATCCGGCCTCTCTGCAGCCTAGAATCTCCTCCCTTCTACACCTCCAACCCCACCGTGCACCCCCCATAGAACCCCACATACTAACCCTGTTATCCAAACCAGTTCCGATCCACCAAACACAGGGACTCACGGTCCAAACCAGTTCTGATCCATGTGCATCATCGTTGTGTCCCGCTCAGGAGCAGATGAACAAGATGTACGTGGCACAGGAGAGACAAAAGGAGTGGCTGCATATCAAGGTAATGGTTACATAACATGACAGAGCATTACATTACCTTGCATTACAATACACAATGTTACGAGGGGTACACACTAATATCAGGACATATCTGTTGGCATCGGCCCGATGCTAAGATTATGGCCATTGTCGTGGTCTGACGTGATGGTGACCTTGCCTGGGATTTTATCCGTTAGAAGCTTTGCCGGGGAAACTTTGCCGTCTGTAACTGCGGCAACTGCAGCGGCCGATTGTGATGTCAGCTACAAGCACGTTGTTCAGATTATGAACGTTCCGTCAGTGTTAATCAGTTGGAAATTTTTCTGTATAAAATCATTAAATACCTTTAAAAATATTATACCTTATAGCTTATGTTATGGAGACCAGTAAGTTGGCTTTTTCAAACCATCCTAACGACCCAAACGAGCCAACATCGATAATGAAAACAGACTGTATTTATACAGAGCTTTTCTTTGAATGATCTCAAAAGTGCTCCAATGTAAAGAGTGGTTCTCACCTTACACACTTGGGACAGGTGAATCACCATTTTTCATGGTTTGGGCTAGGCCCCTTAGTTCCAGTGAAGGCAAATCTTAATGCTACGGCATATAATCACATTCTGGATAATTCTGTGTTTTCACAACAGTTTGGGGAAGGCCCTTTCCTGTTTCAGCATGACAATGCCCCCAGGCACACTGGAAGGTCCATATAGAAATGGTTTTGTCAACAACAGTGTGGAAGAACTTGACTGGCCTGTGCATAGCCCTGACCTCAACCCCATCCAACACCTTTGGGATCAATTGGAAAGCCAACTGTGAGCCAGGCCTAATTGGCTGACCTCACTAATGCTCTTTTGGCTGAATGGAAGCAAATCCCTGCAGCAATGCTCCAACATCTGGTATAAAGCCTTCCCAGAAGAGTGTAGGTTCTTATAGCAGCAAAGGGTGGACCAGCTCCATATTAGTGCCAATAATTTTGAATAAGATGTTGGATGTCAGGTGTCCATATACTTTTGGCCATGTAGTGGATGTGTGCAGAGGTAGGGTACTGTAGTGTATATACAGTGTCGACAGCATAAAAATATAATTGTGCATGGTGAATTTCTGTTGGCCTGAATGATAAAGGTTTCCCATTGGTCACCCCGTTTGCCATGGCAACAACCTTAACAGGAAATAAAAAGCAGATCTCGCAGGAAACTCTCGCAGGAAGCGCTCTTCTCCAGGGTTCGGTGCAAGAACTGCTTGAAGTAATACCTCATACCGGGCCCAGAAAAACAGCTTGATGATATAAAATGATATTAAACAATATATTATATGATATCAAATGTAATTATTTTAGTGTGTACTTTGGATATAAATATGATTGCCAAAACGTTTTGAACCAAGAGACAGTATGATTTATGGCATAGCCTACATGGGAGCGATTTTATGTCTGGGGACTTCTTTAGTCCTCCGCATTATAAGTTCTGATCCTGAATAGGCTCTGTTATGTATCTAACTTATTAAAGCGGATGCTTTGATCGCTCTCTTCTGCGTCGGGCAGAGCGGCTGTTAGATGCCGGATTTATAATCTCTGCCGGCGGTAAATTTCCCGGGGTAGTTTCCGCACGGCGTCTTTTCCCTGCCTGGCCGAGTGGCGTGACGTCTGGACCGTCAGCGCTGGAAACGTGGCGCTCCATTACACCCCAGAGAGACAGAGCCGCGTTCCCAGAGGCTGGGAGACGCACGCTCAGAGGCTGGGAGACGCACGCTCGCTCGGCCACCAAACATCCTCCTTTGCTCTCACGGATTTCCAGAAGCGCTTCCCCGCGCCAGGTTTCTCAAAGACGATTACACCGTAACTCTCTCTCTCTCACTTTACTCTCTCTCACTTCTCTCTCTCTCTCTTCCTCACATTCCACTGTCTCACTCTCTCTCCTCTCCTTCACTCTCTCACTTTTCTCTCTCTTTGTCTCTCTCTCTGTCACCTCTGTGCTTCTCTGTGAACACATGCACACACACATACACGTGTGTGCATACAGCACATACACACACATACACACACACACACACACTCACACAAGCAAAACCCCTCTGCCTCTCCTCTCTCTTCTTTCTCTCTATCTCTCATTTCTCTCCTTTCCTTCTCTCTCTTTCTCTCTCACTCTTTCTCTCCTTCTTTGCTTCTCTCTCTCCCCCTCCAATCTCTATCGTCGTGGTGAAATCCCCTGCTCTGAAATGCAATGCATTGTAAACCCAGGCCAGCCCGGTGTGCTCTCCTGAACGAGGAGGACAGAGAGTGGGGTCACGTCCCCTCCCCCCAGATTCACAGGGCTATTACTTTTCACCCCCCCTCCCTCCCCCCCAATAGCCTTTTCGTGAGATTCCTGAGGGTTGCTTGCATAGGGTGGAGGGTGGGGGGGGTGAAGTGAACAGCCGTCTCTCTCTCTCTGCCACACACGCGTGTGTGCGGTCCGCGCTTCCTCGTCTACTGCCAGATTACCAGGACCTGTCTGATTCATCGTCCCGGAAACAAAGAATAAACGACTCACCGGTCGATCATTGGCTTTCTCCCTCGTTCACAACCAACCTGGATGATGCTCCTGACAGGTGGCAGTAGCCTGTTCAGACAGTCAGGGCAGTGCAAGAACCAATCGCATTCGAGCTTCTCCTGGGGCAGCCAATCAGAACGGACCAGGTCTGCGAGCAGAGGCCGTATTTGGCATGCAAGTCATTGCGGTGAAAATGTTTTAGGTTGCCGGGCAATGCCACAACCTCTCTGCCCCTGCAGGTATTCCTTCTGTTTCTCCCTCACCTGCTTTTATACCACCTCACTGTCATTACCACCTCCATCCTGCAGGGGGCTCTGTATCTCTGACCTCACACAGAAAGCAGGCTGAAAATATGCCACTCTTTTTTTTTTTTTTTGGTCAGGTCTTTTTTTCTTCTTCTTCTTGGACGACATTAGGAATATTAATAATTCTGTCATGTTTCTGACAAGGTAATCTCTGTCATCTTAATCATCTGCTATGCTACGTTTGCAGAAGCCTGATGCTTAAGTAAATGGTTTATGTTGGCCCTGCCTGTGAGCAAACATTAAAAGCAACATTCACATCCAAGCAGTAAGTAAGTGTAAGGGGGGCATTTAAATCATAATCTGACAGATTAGCTAACAGCAGGGCACTCAAACGTTTGTTTTCCCTCCATATTGTGCTCGTTTTTTATTTTTTTATAATTTTTTTTTTTTTAAAGTCTAAAATTGGCGGCGTCTGTTTGTGTTGCTGAGCTGATAGCATTTTGAAGGCCCGTGCACTTTTGGTAAATACATCTCTAGTCGTCTGCTCTCTCTGTCCCACTCTGTTTACAGGTTTTCCTTGCCAGGAAAAGAAAAAGAAAATGTTTTCCTTCTCATTATCTTTTTAGTTTTTTTTTTTTTTTTTTCCCCCGCGGGGGAGTCATGAATCATACCTTAATTCATATGTTTGCCGGATTGCTGTAGACAAAGGTCTGCACGGCTATAGTTGTGGCCGGACTTGTTTGGGGCAGGATTTCTGTAAACACCAGTTTATGGACAGAGATAGAGTTTGGCTGCTTTTTCTGGATTGATTTATTTATTTATTTTTGTTGTTGGGAAGACAGGATTTTGTCGGGGACACAGGAGTGGTGCTCGAAAGTGAGAACCTGGGACGTATGAGTCAGCCAAACAAATTTTATTTGTATAGTGTATTTTACAGCAGTTGTCACAATACGCTTTATAGACAACCCTGGCCTAAACCCCCACAGGAGCAAGCCTAAGGCAACAGTGGCAAGGAAAAACTCCCTGTGGCAGATGGGAAGAAACCTCGGAATGAACCAGGCTCAAGGGGGAAACCCATCCTCCTCTGGTCGGCTCAGGGTGCCGACTGGTGACCAGCATGTCAATCAGTTTTACAGAGTTTATGATGGATAAAAGCGCTATAGAAATGCAGTCCATGATGTGGCTCAGATGATGGGCGGGGCCGGGTGGCGGTGGTGGGGAGCGGCAGGTGGCGACGGACGTGGGCACCGGTGGAGGCAACGACGAAAGAGGCGCTGGACCGCAGTGGTGGGGGAGACCAGACGACTCTCGAAGCACTCCCAAGATGCCTTAGTCACCTCAGTCCCCCCATGCAACGTCCTGGATTTATTCAACAGATTATCCTTAACTTTGATTGCAACCACACGCTCATCTGTGAGGGCTGAACTCAAGGTGCTCTGCAGTTCATGAAGCTTGACTCTCACACCAGTCAGTCTGTTTTCAGAGGAGGCGGTTTCACCGTAGCCCACGCAGACGTACATATTCAGCGATGCGCACAGGAGCCTCAGAGGCCTTTTCGGTAATTTGACAGTCAAAGCTCTCTCTCTCTCCCTCGGGACTGCCTACATAATCACCTGGTTCACCAAGCTTTCGTTCTCTGAGGTGTGCGGAAGTCGGGAGTTGTAGAGTACAGAATGAAAATTATGTACCCAATCTTTAAAAAAAGAGGAAACCAGGTCAAAGTGGGACCGACCTTTTTCGATTGTAATGAGTAAGTGTTTATTGATTTTTTTTTCTTTACTCTTTCGCCGACTCTCAATTGCCCATAGGTATGAGTGTGTGAGCGAATGTTATGTGTGCCCTGCGATAGATTGGTGGCCTGTCCAGGGTGTATTCCAGCCTCTTGCTCAATGCATGCTGGGATAGGCTTCAGCACGCCCTTATATCCGGTGTCAGCTAATTCACTGAGCCAGCAGGATGTCTAGCATAGATGTGCTGGCGGGCCATAAATAATGTCCTCTTCTTTCTGATCCCTCAAAAACAGTTCCAGTTAAAAAAATAATAATGAAATAAAGTACATTAATTTACTCCACTTTAATATGACCTGTAAATCCTTACAAATGCACACACACACACACACACACACACACATAATACACACACACACAGTGTGTGGACATAGCTGAGGAGGACATAAATCAATATAATTGTAATTAGTTTTTTATTTGTTTTTCTTAAATGAGCCAGTTAATAAGCATGTTTTTGTTTTCTCAGTAACAATAGTCACATTGCTTTTTCCAAGCTTCTTAATTAGGAAGTGGCAACTGTTTCACAAACTTTCAAAATGAAGGTTTCCTTGAATTGGAAGTCTGCTCTCAGTCAGAATATTAATAAACCTCCCCCTGCCCCCCAAATCCTCTCCAAACCAAACAAGTTTGTGTTCAATTAAAAGATAACAACGTGCACAGAGCCGCTCGGCTTGTTTGTTTCAAACCCTTCTGACGAGGGCGGGAGCCAAGCGTTGCTTCGTGTTTTTGGGAAGTTGCTGGCAAATGAATAAATTAATTCTTGTTGCCACAGTTGGGTCTACTGACGAAGATGGTGTGCGGGGAGATGTTAACTTTTCCTGAGTGCAGAGTGAGCCCGATGCTAGCTTCACTCACGCACAGTTTGAGACCGCTATTTTAGAGCCCATGGTGTTTAGCAGACATCTTTTTCCAGATGAGTTCTGTGTTTAGGTAGCAGTGTCAGAACCGACGATAGGAGTTGATTGTTGGTAATGGTCTGATGATTGTTGGTTATGGTGTGCTGATTGTTGGTAATGGTGTGATGATTGTTGGCTATGGTGTGATGATTGTTGGTTATGGTATGGTGGTTGTTGGTTATGGTGTGCTGATTGTTGGTAATGGTGTGCTGATTGTTGGTAATGGTGTGATGATTGTTGGTTATGGTGTGATGATTGTTGGTTATGGTGTGATGATTGTTGGTTATGGTGTGCTGATTGTTGGTAATGGTGTGTGTGTTTTGTTTTTTGTGCAGAGGCGGGTGCTGAGAGATGCTCTGTTCTACAACGGCATTGTGCAGGGATGTGGGAAGTGGAACCAGATCAGGGTCAGAAGAGACCAGGATACACACCGCAATCCCCCCACTTCCTCTCTTTAAATACACACCCACCACCCTCCATCCCAGCCTCTCATCCCTCTATCCCAGCCTCATATCCCTCCATCCCAGCCTCTCATCCCTCCATCCTATCCTCTCATCCCTCCATCCCAGCCTCTCATCCCTCCATCCCAGCCTCTCATCCCTCTATCCCAGCCTCATATCCCTCCATCCTATCCTCTCATCCCTCCATCCCAGCCTCTCATCCCTCTATCCCAGCCTCATATCCCTCCATCCCAGCCTCTCATCCCTCCATCCCAGCCTCTCATCCCTCTATCCCAGCCTCATATCCCTCCATCCCAGCCTCTCATCCCTCCATCCTATCCTCTCATCCCTCCATCCCAGCCTCTCATCCCTCCATCCCAGCCTCTCATCCCTCCATCCCAGCCTCTCATCCCTCCATGCACTGCGTTTCTTCCCAACAGTCTTTTTTTAAAAATGCAGCTGCAGTCTCTCCAGCATTTTAAAAAGCAAACGATATCCATCTCTTTTGCTCTCTCTCTCTCCCCCTCTCTCTCTCTCTTTCTGTCTGTCTCTCTCTCACCCCTCTCCTTCTTTCCGTCTCTCCTAAAACAAGATGCAATTATTCTCAATCAGCTTGTCAGTGTGAGAGCGGTGCTTGCGAAAGCCAAATTGAGGGGGTGGGTGGGCTCGGGGAGGAAGGAGAGACAGAGGCATAGAGCCGTAATGGGCCTGCTTCGGCTTGACAGCTCCCAGACAGATGCCATATGCTTGTGCTCAGAGCAAAGCAGAGCGCTGTTTTTGTTTCCGATGGCTCTCCAGGCCCCGCTCACGAGCAGTCCATTTGCACGGCAGAGGGCACTTGCAGTGTGAGACCGTTTTTATCGAACCACATCGATCCCCTTTATTCATTCACTTATTTATTCACCTCGGTTTGGAACCCCAGATTGTGTTTCGCAAGTCTCCTCACCCGTGCCGTTCGAGCCCGGTCTATTTAACACCCTACAGTCCACACAAGCCACGCGCTACGGGAGACCCAGTGAGCGTGCTCAGAGGTCAAGTGGCTCTGCCCCACCCGTGAATCGAACTCGCAAACCCTCAACTGCAATCCCACTTCCCGAACCACACGTGCACGCATTTACGCAGAACTATATACATCTTTTCTTTTACGAATTATCTGATTAGCCCAATCATTTATTTTATATTCCATTTAAAAAATAAAAAAAAATTTTTTATAAAAAGATCCCGAGGCCCAGCTACTGTCTGCGTGCGTCTCCCGTGTGAAAACGTTTTCCCGCGGCGATCGGGTGGAGCGGGGCGCCACCGGTGAGCGCAGCGGTTAAAATCGAGCGCGTGTAATTGGTCGGAACGAAAGCCGACACACGCAGCAAGCCGTCCCGGATTGGCACACCGCACCCCCGGGTTGGCACACCGGCACCCCCGATGCGGACGGGAAACAGAAGTCGGTTTTGATGGGGTAATTATCACCTGCGAGCGCAGCGTGTGTGCGGAGCGTCGCTTGACATCTACTTCCGATTGGGTGTCGTTATTTTGTCTTTCCAGTTACTCAGGTGGCTGCCGCACTGGTGCGAGAAACAGAAACAGGGTCTGTTTTTACGCGGAAATTGCCTCGCTTCAGATGATTCTTGTCTTGTTTTGGGGTAAATAATTGTGCTGAGTTCGTACAGTCTGTGTTTATTTTCACCGTGTTGTAACACTACGACAGTTTACAGCAATTTTGGCTGTTTTTTTTCTCTTTTTTTTAACACACCTGATGAAAGTGTTTAGTCTGCACTGACATTGATTCGGTCCTTCAGAGAGAGGATGAGGCACTCCGCGAGAAATCTCCAGCAAGGCAATACCCAAAAGCCTCTTGAACAATCTCACACTGTTTACAATTTATTAGATTGTCAGAACCAGCGGACAGCCCAATATGTGGGTTGGCCAGGAAAAAAGAACACTGCTATGAAGAGGACAAATAAGTCAGGAAGTGTACATCTCAGGGGCCTGCCCTGCTACTGTATCAGACTCTTAACATGGCCGATAAGCGATCATCCCAAATTTTGAAGGCCGAATACAGAATCTCCCCTTTTCGTTGTTTTCAGTTGTTTTAAAAAAAAAAAAAAAATGTTCCTCTGAAAAAGGAGGCATTGTGGGAATGTGTTCAGATGTAAATTAATATTCTAATTGGTATTTTGGCAACACAGGTCTGTTAATGGCTAATGAAGACCCACCATGAAGAGCAAGAGAGAGAAAGACTGTCTGTTATCACTCAGACTCTATTGTGACTGTGATTGTTGCAGCAGGTGTTTGAGCCATAAGAACATTATGAACGGTTATTGTTGTAGTACTTTGAAAAAGTAAATAAATGAATGTGGCTGCTTTGATGTGGATTCACCCTTGAGTCTGTAGGGGACAGTGCTCATGCTTGTTAAACCGAATCACAAAAACATTTGAATATGAATGTGGTGAGTATGGGAGGTCTCTCTTGTAGTCCCAAAGGGCTTTGTGTTGTTCTTTTACACAGTCTATTCAAGGATCACAGGTACATGCTCACACAGATACACACACAAGCACACAGGCACACACACAGATACACACACAAGCGCACAGACACCCACACACAGATACACGCACAAGCGCGCACACACACACACTCACAGATACACACACAAGCGCACAGTCACACACACAGATACACACACAAGAGCACAGACACACGAGCACAGACACACACACACACACAGATACACGCACAAGCACACAGACACACACACACACACACACAGACAGTATGTAAATTATAGTATATTTAAATTGGCCATGTTTCCTGTTTTCCTGTAACAGAATTTATAGTATTGTTTAATTTGCATACTTTATGTGTGTGTGTGTGTGTGTACACTGGAACATTATTGTATGGAAACTGAATTTTTTTTACCATGATGCACTGTGTGTCTCATGTTACTAGAATGCATACTATGTATGTGTGTGTATCATGTTATTAGAATGTATACTGTGTGGTGTGCACGTATGATGGGTGTACCGTGTGTGTCTGTGTGCGTGTGTGTGCGCTTGTGCGTGTGTGTGTGTGTGCTTCCTGCATACCTCCACATCTGACTGTTTAGAATCCTCACATGCTGTCTTCAGCAGTCTTTTTCTGTATCAGGTTCGTTTAACACAGAACAGATTCAGGATTCTTCAAAGTTCTAAGTCAGTGTCATAGAACTCAGTCACCAGCATTGATTGTTACATCATAATCAGAATGTACAGTTAAGAGCATTCTAATCACATATCTGTGACCTCACACCTTTTAAACGAATCCACTTAAAGGAGGCTTTTAAATTGTAAGGGCCCTGTTGCATGCTGGGATGGGCGCTGTGGCACGCTGGAGGTTGACGGGTGCAGTGGGCTGCGTGTCGCCTCGGGGCACGGGGCGGACGAGGAGAGACGTTTTTCTCCCACCGTGAACGTTTTCTTTCCCTCGCGGTGCAACAGCCCGAGCTCGTCAACGTGCGCTGACGAAAGGACCCAGCCAAGCCAGAAAATAAACATACTGCCCCCTTTATCCTCCTGATAAACTCCCCAGTCCCCGCGGCCCAGACTGCAGCCTCCGTATGAATCACATCTTCCACATTCTGCTGCGCCGCATTACATAAAGCCAGCCTTACAGGCCGGAAAAAAAAAAATCAAAGAATCACACGAAGGCTGTCTGACCAATTTGTGACATCCAGACTGGGATTCGGGCAGATAATAAAAAATAAAAAAATCTCCCTTTTTTCCTGTCTGTGAGATCGTTATCAAATCACGTCTAGCGGTCTCTTTCAGTTCACCTCCCGCTCCGAGCTGTTCCAGCCCTGCTTCATGTAAACCTTTTTTTTCTTTTTCTTTTTTTCTTCGCCCTTGATTTTTCTACAAAAGGCAGCAGTCCCCATATTTCTATAATACCGCCTTGTTAAATTGTCAGCTATTGTTAGCCTGCTGACTTGCTGACTCGGCATTTCCTCCTGTCGAGCGGCCACATTTCCACCCTGTAGAGATCGCAGACGCGCGACTGTGCCTGTGTCCAAACTTGGAGATGTTTATGGGCCTCATGGAAATGTACATACAGCACCAACATTACTTGAGCCACTTGAATGAACTGCACTGTATAAACACGTTATTAATTATCAGTTCAGTTTTTAAAATTAATTTTTGGCCTGAATCCTTTTTTGTCTTATTGAGCTGTGCAGGTTTGTCCGGGACACCCATTGATATGCAAGTACAGTATATGGTTTAACTAAGGAATTTTCTCTTATCCTCAAACATCCTCAGACACACATGTACTCGCATGCATACACACTCACACTCACACACGCACACACACGCTCACACACACATGCTCTCTCACACACACACACACACTGACACACACACACACACGTACACACCTGGGCATTTCTGGCTTTGAGAACATGTTGAAATGTTCACGCAGAACATGCAAACATCAGAAAGGTTGTGAGTAATATTTTTGGCATAGCTGGCTTTGTTTTCTTTGACCGAGGGCACAGGTGCATGATGGGTACTTTGTCCTTACGCCTCAGTTTTAACATGACATGAGCGTAATTAGCTGTTGTAAGTCCTGGGGATTTGGGAGGGGAAAGCAGGGGTTACACAAGGTGTAAGAAACTTCTGCGATTAAGGAGAGGTAATCACCTAATTTCTGACAGGAAGTGAGCCTGATACAGGGGTCTCAGGCTCCCTCTCTCTCTCTCACCAAGGCCAAACCTACAGAACACCTACAAGGACAGTAATAAGAACAGAAACTACTTACGATACAAATAACAGATTGTGCCTCACCGATTGTCCCTCATTTTGCGACAGAAGGCCAACTCCTCATGCGCCTGTTCGCCCGCCATTCGTCTGTAGAAAAACAGTACAGTGCCTCTGTAATGTGTTTTCATTACATATGCCCTGCCTCCACCCCCCCACCCCCCCATCACCCCCCCCACCCCCACCACCATCCCCGCACCCAAAAAGTCATTTCCTGCTACAGATTAGATTGACAGGTGTGATATAGCGTAGGGAGTGAGTCGAGGGCAGTCTCCTGTAATGCGATTCCTGTCTGTGTCTCGGCCTAGTTTGCCCTGAGGCAGGGATAGGTGTGTGTGTGTGTGTGTGCGTGTGTGAGTGTGTGTGTGTGTGCGTGTGTGTGTGTGTGTGTATGTGTGTGTGCGTTTGTGTGTGTGTGAGTGTGAGTGTGTGTGTGTGTCTGTGTGCGTGTGTGTGAGTGTGTGTGTGTGTATGTGTGTGTGCGTGTGTGTGAGTGTGTGTATGTGTGTCTGTATGTGTGTGTGTGTGTGTGTGTGTGTGTGTGTGTGTGTGTGTGTGTATGTGAGTGTGTGTGTGTGAGAGAGAGAGGAGGTGTGGGACCGTTAACCCCTTGTTGATGGAAACGGAGATAACTTACTGGGAGTATGTAAGTGAGGGGGATAACGAAAACTTTGGAGAAATGATGACAGGAACCAGGGCTTAGAGGAGACGCCTCCCATGTCTGATGCAGAGACACTTTCAAGATTCCTCAAATTAGGAGAAATTAATCTCAAACCACTCACGGGCTGAAAAACCTGCACTTTATTTTAATGGTCCATAGTCCTGCCAGCTACACACATTTGAATTTGAATTTGAATTTGAATTTGACTACTCCCCCCCCTTAAACTACCCACTTTTGTTTGCCAATACTGCGTAGATTGACCACAGCAGTGTGTGCAGTAGGCTCTGTGCTGTAAATTAATATTGCCGCAGCCTGAACGTCCGCACGATTTCACAGGCCAGGTTTAACTTATTTTTCCTAAATTAAATGCTGACGCACGTGCCCCAGAACAAAGGAAAGCACTGCAATGTGTTGTATGAATGTGTGGACATTTAAGGAAATATAATTTATTAAATATGGCACTATCCAAAAACTATAATAACTAGCATATTTTCCCATGCGTTGTAAAGTGCTGCGATATCCTTTCCCAATCTTCATTTTGATACTACATTTGAATTAAACATTGTATTATGTTTTTGGTCCTTATAAGGGACATAAAGTACTGTATGTGCTGCTAGGCCCATAAACAAACTGTCCAAAAACACCAACACCTGCAATTAAAATGTGTTGTTGAAAAAAAAAGAAAAATGTTTTTGAGGTTAAACATTGGTTAGTCGAGCAGTCTAAAATATACGCTATATGACCAAAAGTATGTGGACGTCCCTTGGTCTGGGGCAGTTTCTTATGGTTTGGGCTAGTTCCCTTAGTTCCAGTGAAGGCAAATCTTAAATTCAATAGATGATTCAATATAGAAATGGTTTTGTCAAGATTGGTTTGGAAGAACTTGACTGGCCTGCACAGAGCCCTGACCTTGACCCTATCCAGCACCTTTGGGATCAATTGGAAAGCCAACCGCGAGCCGCACCCAACCGCCCAATCAGTGCCAGGCCTCACTAACGCCTTTCTGGCTGAATGGAAGCAATAACAGCAGCATGTTTGTACCACATTCTAAATGGACAGTGCAGCCTTTCATTCTGAGGAAAAGGGCAAGTCTATGAGAAGGATTAAGACAGAAAAGAACTAGAACAGAAGAATGAAGAGGCCTCACGAATAAGAAATAAAAAAGCCATCCTTTCCCTTCTTTTCTTTTGTGAGGCATCATTCATCCCTACTTGTCCCTGCCCCAAAATCAAACAGAGGGGGTGGGAATGAAACAACAACAGTGATATTTATTTTGCATTCACAATTGGGCATTTAGCACATAATCATGTCCACAGTGACAAAAGAAGAAGAGCAGGTTTTTTTTTTTTGGTCTGTTTTCAAAAATGGAAGTCAGTGAGAACTGTTCTAGAACTGTTGCATTCGATTGCTGCTAGCCATTGTTACATCAGCAGCTAGTCATCAGAGTCACAGCTGACAGGAGCCAGTATGTAGACAGGGCCCCTCACCAGCCCCTCACATCAGGGCCTAAAGGAACTTCCTGTTTCCCCTGGTTAACTCAGGACCTAAAGGAACTTCTTGTGTCTTCTTGTTACCTCCCAAAGAGCCCAAAAGATCTGTAACATCAGGTCACCTCAGGTAACCATGTGACCTTTTTAATCTCATGTAGCAGGCAGAATTGGACTGGATTTAATCAACTTAACTTGAAATTAAAACCAAGTCTCTTTTCCTGTCGTTGTTGTTTTTACAGCAATTTGCCATTAAGCAACTTGCCAAACTTTGTCTAAAAAAAAAAGAACAAACACATTCATTTAATTATAAGTCAAAGTGGATGTTGATTGAGTCCAGACCAACGTCTGTGTTTGTTTTTCACTTTTATAGTTGACTGAATGAACTGAGAATGTCTTGCGGGCTAAACAGAAAAAAAATAATGCTCTATTGAGATCTTGGTTACAGATGGTTATTTGTGTAATTAAACTGTCATCTAACGCTACAAAATAAAAGATAATTTTTTTACAAAATAAAAATCGGGACAGTCATGTTACAGATCTATATCACCTTCAGTGCTGATTCATTTGTACTGTAGTACAGGTGTGCCCAGCCCTGGTCCCGGAGAGACACAGGGTCCGCTGGGGTTCGGTCCTGGTCCTGGAGAACCACATGGTCTGCTGGGGCCCCAGCCCTGATCCAGGAGAGCTGCAGGGTCTGCTGAGGTCTCCTGCCCTGGTCCAGGAGAGCCAAAGGGTCTACTGGGGTCTGGCCTTGGTACTGGAAAACCACATGGTGTTCTGGGGACTCCAACCCTGGTCCTGGAGAACCACATGGTGTTCTGGGGACTCCAACCCTGGTCCTGGAGAGCTGCAGGGTCTGCTGGGGTCCCCAGCCCTGGTCCCAGAGAGACACATGGTCTGCTGGGGTCCCCAGCCCTGGTCCCGGAGAGACACAGGGTCTGCTGGGGTCCCCAGCCCTGGTCCCAGAGAGACACATGGTCTGCTGGGGTCCCCAGCCCTGGTCCCGGAGAGACACAGGGTCTACTGGTTTTAAATTCTCACCTACAATCTCACGCCAAGAAACCTAGTGAAGCTAGTCAGCTGTGTCATCAGCTGCCTTAACCAATCAGCTGAGCGCTGAGTAACAGGGAAGCAGCGGAGTCCTGTGGCTCCCTGGGGCCTGGGAGGGCAGAAACGGGGACCCCCCTCCCCCGCCTGAAAAGCTCTGTTGCAACAGGTCGCACACAGTGCACAGTGCTGGTTTCGGGTGTGTTTGAGGGACGAGGGGGTTTTGGGGCGCCTCCGGGGGGCTCAACGGAGGCTGTGCCCCGAGAGCCAGCCCCGTACTGGGCCGTTCGGCGGAGCTCCTGCTGTTTTTGGACCCGTCCCGTCTCGGCGCGGCCCGGTGTTGAAAGACGCTCGAGAGCAGCTGTTTTTAATGAGGGGGTCCCGCACATCGCGTGCTCCAGGGCTCCAGGACCGGGGGAGGAGAGGGAGGGAGGGGGGGGGTGTGTGTTTCGGGTCGAGTCTCTCTCCGGTAGATTAAAAAAGGAGGCTGGAATTCCCCCTTGGGCTGAGGAGATCAGTCAGATCGAGTCCAGGGAAAACCTACTTTTTTTTTTTTTGCTTCACCCTCCAACATAATTCTCTTTTCAGATGTGAAATTGGCTACAGAAAGGTCATCTTTGGAAATGATGGAGGTGGATTTGACGGAGAGGCAGACGGGGCTCGCCGAGAGAGTGAAAATTTGAAGACTGTACTGAGAGAAAGACAGGCACTCTGCCCCAGAGAGAGAGAGAGAGAGAGCGCGAGAGAGAGAGAGAGAGAGAGAGAGAGAGAGAGATGATGTCAGCATTGGTACCATGTCACAAATGATACAGTAATGCCACGAAGGAGCACAGTTAACCCTTTGAAGAGCAGGTCTTTTTTGTAATGGTTTTTGCTCCAGAACTCTGCTTTGCTTCCAGTTACCAGCAGCGTTTGCTACATCAGCATTAGAATGTTCAGTTAAGAGCATTCTAATCATATTTGTGACCTCACACTTAAAGGATTAGTAATCTCCTCCTCCCCACCATTGTTTAACTACACACTTTGTTGTTTTTATTTGTTTCCTTTGCTTCAGAGAACTGAATGACATCATACCAATAAAGTGCTTTCAAACTGAACCTGAATCTGAGAGAGAAAGAGGGAGAGAAAGAGAGAGGGGGAGAGGATGAAGGTGTCTGCTGGTATTCTCAATGATTGCATTTAAAAACCGCTTTTAAAAGCTTCATTTAAATAGTCGCTTAAACTAGCATTTCCCAACCTTTTTACCTTCCACAACGCACTTTCCAAGAATCTCAGAGCACAGCACTTTCGTGGTTTTAATTAAGCAATATGCATTTTATAATGGCAGTTATTTCAGCTTTTGTGAATGGGATTAGATTTTTTAAAAATTCATTTGAACCTTTATATTTTTTTAAAAGGATTTTTCACATAGCACACCTGATCTCACCTGATGGAAAGATAAGATATGCTTTTTTGAACTCCGTGATGTTATTTTTTCCTTTGAATTTGACCCATCCTAATTACTAAGGAGCAGTGGGCAGCCTCAGTGCAGCGCCCGGGGACCAGCTCCAGTTCTGAGGTTGTCCCTTTTGGTCAAGGACAAAAGAAGGAGATGACGACACAAGATTAAAGGAATTTAACTTAAGGTTTAATGATGAACTTAAAGTAGTAAGCTAATACAAAAAAAGGTATGAAGCAAGTATGTCAGTCTACTTACTTTCTCTTTTCCAACCTGCAAACCCTCTCCAGGAAACATTCAGCAAGCTGAGATCATGGGGAGCCCAAATCAACAAATTTGCATCACGATTTGATTTTTACCTGGTTGCCGAGGCAACTGAGTACCGCACATCCTGAGGAGCGGGTTATTGAGGCATCTCCAGGGAAACGGAAACAGGCACGTACCCGTGGCATTAGGCCCGACCCCTTTCTGTAAGGGGAACGTTTTAAGGACACAGTAAGAACCATTATTTCACCACTTTACTGCCTTTGCATGCTTCTGCCCAGGAATGCTTCGTAAGTCTGTCTCTCATTAAGGACAAACATTTTCTAAAACTTTTATGCCTTAGTCTTAGGTCTTAATAGGCTTAAGACACACACACACTCACACATACACACACACACACACACACTCACACTCAGACACATACGCTCATACACACCCAAACAGACACACACACACACACAGACGGACCCATCTGTACATCCTCGACAGCAATGCACAAAGTTGACAGCTGGTGCTTTTTCACATGCACTGAATAAAACATGGTGCTGTGCAGGGTGGGGAGTTAGAACTGCACACAGGCCTACACTAGCACAGTTCATATGAGCACAGTCTGCACACGGGCCTACACAAGCACAGTTCATATGAGCACAGTCTGCATACAGGCCTACACTAGCACAGTTCATATGAGCGCAGTCTGCACACGGGCCTACACTACCACAGTTCATATGAGCACAGTCTGCACACAGGCCTACACTAGCACAGTTCATATGAGCACAGTCTGCACACAGGCCTACACTAGCATAGTGCATATGAGCACAGTCTATAGCCCAACTTCTGCTTCTCATCTCTTCCTTGCCTGTGATTGGTCTTCAGGCTGCAGGAATCTGAAAATGGGCCGGTAATGGAACGTGTCCAGACCTTTGTGTGGTTTAATCAGTTGATTTGACAGCTGGCAGGTGCAGAGAAACTGTTACTCCAGGGGCTCCATTTCACACACACACACACACACACACACACGCACGCACACACACACACACCTCTGTTTAATAACTTTGCAATGCTCATGACATATCTGCAGTGGTAACTGTCACAGTAATATCAACGATTGAAGCAGACCTGAAGGTAACCTCTCCTATATTCTCCATCTCAGCCATCCCTGGTTCCCTGCCTTCCCACAATGCAATGCTTCAGTATTGACCAAATAACAGCAGAAATTAGCCTCCGTATTGCCTCAGTATTCCTCTTGAGCGACGCAACATCTGTGTGTGGCATTATGGGTCATGACACATGATATTTTGGCTGGCGCAGCGTAGCGTACAGCCGCTAGTATGATGTGCAAATGGGTTCTCTCTGTGGGAGAGCACTTCTCTATGTGCTACTGCTTGTCCCCTGAGATCAAGCACAGTGGTCTTCAGCACCAACTGGATTGGTCCCCACCAACAGGACAGCCCCTTCCTCCCTACAGGACATGATTCAGTCCTGCACGCCAGCTCGACCACTTCGCTCTGCTGCAGCAGGGCAACTTGCACTTCCTGCCATCCGGGTAAATGGTCATTGCTCGCCTCGACCAGGGGGCCAGGGTCTCTCTCCCAGCGCATGGCAACAATTTTCAGGCTTCTCTGCATAAATAATGAGCTCTTAAACCTGCAACCTTGAAGGACTGTGCTGTAATGTTTGAAGATTGAGCTCCCTAATATTCCTAAAACTCTGATGGAGGTTTGCCGTATGGAAAGTGGGAAAATATCATCCACACTATGCATTATAGGGAGTTATTTTGAGAACATGAGGAATAATTTCACACATCAAAATGTCTAGGATGATTCATGAATCGTGATGATTTTGCATTCTAACCTTGATGCTGTAATCGAATTAATTCTACAGTGCAGCTACTAAAAGGAGAACATATTTTATATCTTATATAACACTTAACTTGATCTTCTAGCACTTTCATGTTGCTCTTGCATCTTCATCTAGCAATTTTATGTTGCACTTGTATCATCATCATCTTGATGCTGTAGCTCTACCATATCTCTTGTAATCATGCCTCACTTCTAGTTTATGAATCGCCATAACTTTAATGACTCAGCCTATGCTTATTGCGTGAACTAGATTTGATGTTCATGGCTATGGATAACACCTTATTCGACCCGTGTTCTGTAGTTGTTCCAATGACCTTCAGCACGTGCTTACTGTACGTCTGCCAAATAACATGCATCACAATGTAATGATTCTCGGGGGGGGGGGGGGGGGCGGAGTCTTTGAACAGGCCCCTCCCACAGCGTTTTCTCACCCTAAAGAACCAGTCCTCTAGACCGAGGGCAACGCAGCAGGATGCAGAGCATGCTAATGGCCCAGCTCTTACGCCAATCAATGAGGCCTGTCTGCTTTCGGCATCCCTGGACCCCCAAATTGTGCTGTTTTCTTCTTCTTTCCTAATGGCGGGGAAGAGCAATGGGCCGTGAATCACCGGCGGTAAGGAGTCTCATCTGCCGCTTTGAAACTTAACAAAAAACAATTAAAAAAAGCAAAAAAAAAACTTAAAAAAAAAAACTAAATTGACTGAAATGCTAAGCTACCACATTTTCTCTTCGCAGATTGCCAAAAATCTGTAAGGAGTTTGAATGGTAAACTGTCTCCATGTGCCTAGCCTGCTCTGTGGCTGGTGCGGGACACGTGCCTCCCTGTCTTGGGGCGGGGAGACGTGCCTCCGTGTCTTGGGGCGGGGAGACGCAGGCTTTTCACCATGTGTCAGTAGCTCTGGAGAGGACGTCGTTGAGCACCTGCTGGCGAACCAGGGTTTGAAGTTCGGGGTTCGAGGTTCGAGGTTCGGGGTTCAGGTCCGCTCCCCCTGCGTTGTTCCGCGCCCCACATTCCCGTGTAACGCGCAAACGGGGCAGCCCCCCCCCTTACATCACGCCCGGAAGAGCCAGCAGTGCTAAAGCTAACAAGCTAATGGCCCCCTTACGTCCGGGGGGGCAGAAGACCCCAGGGTTTGTGTGACGCGGGCGGATTTAATGAGATATCTCTTTAAATCGGACAACATCAAAACATTTCTCTCTTTTCTTCCTGTTTTTATTTATTTATTAATTTATTTATTTATTTATAGCAGCTGTGTTGGTTTTATAGCACTCACACATCGTTCTGTCTGCATCAGTACGTGGGCCAGACAAATGAAACAAATTAAATGCAGAGAGTACTTTTTTTTAACAGTTGCCAAAAAATGTGGAAGCTGATTTTTATTTTATTTTTTATATAATCCTATAACATATAAGGAATAACACGACATGCCATTTTACACATTATAAAATTACACAAACTGTATTTTATATGTCCATTATGTGAACCGTGTATTTTATAATATTAATCCATGTTTCAGCATGTGGCTTTGTGAAAGCTGGCACATGAAACATGCAGTAAACTTGTACATTTTAATTTTATTCATTTGGCAGGAGCACCTTTACAGAACAGCCTCCCGACCGTGAACCTTGAGAGAGAGAGAGAGAGTGTGTGTAAGGCTCAACAACAGCAGTTTAATTACAGAAGTAATTAAAACACAAAACCATCATTATATAACTGTAATGGCACAATGAATGCAGTCACATACAGGCAACATAAAACGGGACAGGCGTGCATCTTGTCTTGTGCTAAGCGATTAAGTGTTTTTTTGAGTTTGGTTTTTAAAACTAACAATGATTTCTATTTTATTTGTGTTTTTTTTTTTTTTTTTTTTCTTAGAAATGTTAAACTTTCTATTCTCAAAGGCTCCAATACTACATGTTACAGTTTGGACCACCGACTCTCTTGCCACAGACTGCCATGGATGGCAATGCACGGATTTTATTTTTATTTTTTCCTCTTCATTTGGCGCCCCCCCCCCCCAGACGAACGTCGCCCTGGGCAACCGCCCTTGTCGCCCGGCGCCTGGAGCCCGCCCTGCTGTGGAAAGATTTGAAACCGTGCCGTCGCCATTTTTGCTGAGTCGCTGACGCGTCGCTTAAAATGCTTTCCCAGCAAAGACTCGCAGTGATTGGTGGGTCTCCTCAAGGGGGCGTAATAACAGAGAGAATGAATGAAATCGTGCGTACGGGTGCTGATGAAACGAACGTACGCACACACACAGGTGTCCGGACTCCCTCGCCGGTTTTCCGCGCGGTTCCGCGGCGGAGGCGAGCGGCGGGAGTGGCGGGGCGCGGTCGGCCGTTAAATCCGCAGCAGCTGGTGTCCGCGCTTCTCCGGGTGCGACGGGAACCGATACCCCCCCCCCTCGCAAGGGGGAACAGATATAATGAGACACATCTGTCCGCCTGCCTGAGCCTCTCGCTGTCGCCGACGGTGACAGAATTAAGATTTCGCTAGCAGATGGGCCGGCCAGGAAAGGTGAATGTGGTAAAATGGGTGACTTCAGCAAATAGACATTCCAAAAGTAAAATAAAGCAGGATTCCATCCATTATCCATACCTGCTTATCCTGGACAGGGTCCACCCATTATCTATACCCACTTACCCAGGGCAGGGTCCATCCATTATCTATACCCGCTTATCCTGGGCACGGTCCATCCATTATCTATACTGGCTTATCCTGGGCAGGGTCCATCCATTATCTATACTGGCTTATCCTAGGCACGGTCCATCCATTATCTATACTGGCTTATCCTGGGCAAGGTCCATCCATTATCTATACCCGCTTACCCTGGGCAGGGTTGCAGAGGGTGCTGAAGACTATCCCAGCTTTCATTGGGCAACAGGCACGAATACACCCTGGACAGGTTGCCAATCTATTGCAGTGCACACACACCCTTCACTCATACCAATGGGCAATTAATTAGCCTACCTGCATGTCTTTGAACTGTGGGAGGAAACCCACGCGAACACAGGGCCCAGACCATTCAAACCCAGGACCTTCTTGCTGTGAGGCGACAGCCCACTGCACCACCATGCCACCCTTAAGGCATGGAAACTGGATGCTGATTGGCCCTGCTCTCTGACTTGGAAACAGAATGCTGATTGGCTCTTTTCTCAGAATGTAGGAAGCAAAATGTTTTGTAGTTTTTCAGTCAGACTGCAGGCACCTCGGAAGCTGATTTTAGCATCTTTCTTTTTTGATTGTATCTGCAGAAGGAAAACAGTGGTTATTGGTAGCAGGTTTAAGGATATGCCTTCTGACTCAGGTAGGGCAAGGCCTTATCTGAACTTTTCTGTCCGCTGTAAAGTTCACCAGAATTAATGTACTGATGCCAGCCAACAAAAATGGAAAATAAATTACAAATAATAATAATAATATTAATAATTGCTATTAAATTGCTCTGGATAACAGCGTCAGCCAGAAAAAAAAAATTTGATAAATAAATTAGTCTGGAAAAATGGATGAGTGGGTTCATAAGTTTGGCTCTTGCTCTTGGGTGACCATTGAGGCTGTGCATAAACATTTTAATAACAGACATGGCTAATGGATCGCAAATGAAGAGTGACTGAGTGACTATTAATAACATACCGCACAGAGAGTGGGTTACCGTTTGCTTAGATATACATTTGGCCTCAGACAAGCCCATGAGGACCTTTCACTTGGAGCCCGGTTCGACAACATAATCTAAATGGTAAAATGGTAAATGGACTGCATTTATATAGCGCTTTTATCTAAAGCTAGGTTATTGCCTGGGGCCCCGTCTGAGATCTGAGTGGAGGGCCCCCATCTGTTCAAAGGTTGCACCCAACCCCCCCCCCCCCCTCCGCCCCCAAGTTTGTAAACACAACCCCCGTCCCCGTCTGGGGCCACATCACTCTGGGTGAGTTTGAGTGAGTTTGAATGGGTTTCAGTGGGTTTGGGTCATATTGGGTGGGTTTCAGTGGGTTTGAGTGAGATTGGGTGGGTTAGGGTGGGGTCACACTTGCACAACATCTCACGTCACACAATCTGCAGCTGTCGGCTGTTATGGAGAAGGTTTTGACGAATGAGCTGAGCCTCCATGACGAATGCCTTCACAGTTCTGGACCATTTGCAATTCAAATCCACATCAGCGGGACTTCCAGCCGATTCTGCTTTCGGAAACCAACGTGGGGGAAAACCTGGTTTGCACGCCAGGTTCAGCGAGAAAAAAGAGAAACAGAGAAAGAAAGACTTTGCATGTTTTCAAAGGGGGAAAACATCCACAATGAGGAAACAGTTTCCACTACATTTTACAAAAAAAAAATAAAAATCAAGTGCCAGTCAATACAAGTAAGAGCCACTTAAGACATGGGAGATACAGGGAAAACCTAAGACAAATGAGATTGTTGGGTTGGGGGTGGGGAGGTTTGGGAGAGGTGGCATTAAACATGTAGTGCTGTTAGGCAGAAAGGGGGTAAAGATTTTTTGGGGGTGTACATTTGAGGAGGTTAGGCTTGGAATGACACTGATTCTCTAAAACCCCTGCCCCCCAAGGTCCCTCTCCAGAATCTGTTTACATTCCATTAACAACTTCCTGGGAATGCGATACCTTTTCCGCTAGCATTGTAATCATGACACTGCGCCCCAGCCAAGAAAAACAGAAATGATTTTTTTTTTTTTTTTAAGTATTTATTTTTTTTTGAAAATTCATTTTCCTCCCGGTGAAAAGTGAATCTGAAACGAACGAACCTGCCCTTACGGACCGGCGGACTAGGCAGCTGTAGAAATATTAACTGTTTACGCCGGGACCTACAGGAAGTATCACAATGTGTTTGCACAGGCCGGCCCACCAATTAGAGCGGTAACGACCCGCCGCGTTTCCAGACGCTCGCTAGCGCTAACGCCGAGGCCAGCCGAGCCCGATAGCGCTCCGTTAGCTGGATTCACGCGAAAGTGTCAAAGTGTTTAAAGACGTCCCCCTTGCACCGTAAGGAAACACTGCACGAAACAATTCACGATAAACTGCTCATAAAATCGGCTATTTTTTTCTGTGTACTTATTTAATGTCCTGAATCTTAGTCTTTGTTTGACATAAAATAAGTTTATAATAAATAAATAAAGTTAATTAATTTAAATTAGTAAATGAATTAGGAAATAAATTCGATCTGTACGCACGCATGCAGACACGCACGCATGAAAGCATACACACGCACATAATTATTTTACGTCAGATTCCGTCAAGAATCAGATGTTTTCAATATTTAGCTTGCTCTGTTCTTAATCTCCTCTCAGTGTTCTCCACTTTTCTTTCAGACTAGACAGCCTGTGGCTTTATCTATCTTGTTCAATTTGGCTGTTTACAAAAGGTAATTAAATTTAGGTTAGTTGTTCTGTTGCTCTTATTCTCCTGCACGACACTACAACAAAAAAAAAAGAAACGAGAGAGAAATATTCTTTATGCAGTTGCCTGTACCAATGTGAAACAGGCCAATGATGAGATATATGGGAGGAAACTAATTATTTCAGCATTATTATACCCATATTGTATTTCTCCAAAATAATTGACCTCTTCCTCCAAATCGATATATTTTTGTTGCCTTATTTCTTTTCTTTGATTGGCACCACAGCCGTAAACCTAGTCGAGCCTCCGATGCCATTTCACGGAAGAAGGTTGAGTTTAACAGACCAATCAGGTCCCTGAGGAATATATCCCCAGTGGACCAATGGCGAGTCAGATATGTCTATCTAGAGCAGCCGTCACCTGACGGGCCTGTGGGCAGACCAGTGCCGTGGGTGAGGACCAGGACGCTCCATCGAACCTGCAGCTGTTTCCTGCGGCGAATCTCCTCGGAGTGCATGTGCCAGTGAAGCGGTACTCCCGTTGAAAGGGAGCCATTTTATTTTATTTTATTTATTTTCTTTCTGCAGCTGTTGCCACAGGATCGCTGAAGAGAGAATCTTCGCCCCTCTCCAACTCTACTCCCTCACAGCTGGGCTGCAAAAACACTGACATGCAGATGGAAATCCCCATTTGTGAGTGTGTGTGTGAGAGTGTGTGTGTGGTGTCATTTGATTTTTGTTTTTAGAATGACGTAATGCTTCCCTTTGAATCCATCGCTACGGCAACCCCCTCATCTGATCTCTCTTTCAAATCCTTACCCACAATGCCGCAGTTTCCCCTGTTGGAGCATCGCCGGGAGCTTTCACCAGCTTCCAGCGTCGTCGTGGACACTGCGATTAAACCCTGAGGAGGCGCGGCCATTTTCTGTTCGACTCCTCTTTCCTATCCGCCATTCTTCCGCAGTGAAAGGTCCGGCAGGTCCGAGGAACCTCACATTCTCCTCGTGCGTGTTTGAATTAAAAAAAAAAAACTGGTTACTACCCTTTTATTATCCCAAATGTTGGCATCGCATTTACAGCCCCCCCCCCCCCTCTCAGCCACGCCTGTTTATGAAATATATCCCCCCCCACCCCCCCTTGCCACCCCACCCCTGGCCACCTCCCCAAGTGCCACTTCCTCTGTAATTTCCTCTTCTTCTTGTATGCCTCTTCACTTCCTATGAAACCGACACCGGGTCACTGCCTGCACCTCTCAGAGAGGTCACAGGTCTGACCGGTTTGGCGTTCGGCAAGCAGACAGAAAACTAGTTTCAACTCCGCGGATCCTGCTGAAAGTCCACAGAAAGGGGCATGACCGCCCCCCCCCCATCCAACCCCCCCCCACCCCCCACCCCACCCAATCCAAAAATCCATCCGGTGACTCAGCCGACGGCCGAATCCCTTCACTCCCGCCCCCCCCGCCACCCACCCAACATCAGGGAGAGTGCGTCTGCCCAACCGTCTCCATGGCGACGCAGTGCCACAGCCCGGTCAGCTTCCCCCCTCAGTTCCCGTTAATTGCAAACTTGACATTCAAGATGCTTCTGAGGGCGGCGGGGCCACGCCCGCCATTTTCCCCGTAATTGCGATGATAATTGCTGCTTGGGATAATCTCTGACTCTGCCCTGACCCTGGACGCGTGTAAGAGGATTTCGGATTACGAAATAATGTTTTGCTATAAATAAAATCATCCTACTTCGTTTATTTAATTATTTATTTATTTATTTATTTAATTAACACGGCAGGGATTTTGAATTATAGGGCCCGGCCATTCCGCACACACGCATATCAGCATTCACTCCACATTCAAAATATTGTTTTTACCTTGACTGAAAGTACGAAAGTTTGATTATGACTAAACCCTCCCCCCCATCCACTTCTTAATGCCGATTTATGCTCTGCCCCCCAGGACTTGGCTTAGAAATAACTGAGCAGAAGCTTTGGGTGCATATACTCATCCACATCAGCGGGGGGGAGGGGGGACTGTGACATTTAACTTGCCAATGGCAGAGTGGCAAAGAAGATCAAAAGTAGCTTAGGGGAGTCAGTGTGACACATCGTTCCTTCATTAGTTAATGAGATCGTTATTTGGTAAAGTACTATCTGTCTCTACCCAAACCCTGAGTGGGTGAGGAAGCAGTTATTTCAAAAAAAGGCCACACAATTTTATACACTAGTACGACTATTGCTAATACAACTAAAATATTACTGTAGCTACTACTGTAGCTTTTTCTATTATATGAACTACCATTAAAATTACTGCAACTATAACTAAGATAAGGCATTACTAAACTCTATACCACTACTATTACTGCTACCACTATTACTACTACTACTACCACTATTAGTAATACTACTGCTACTACAATAAAATTACTTTTACAACTACCTGTACTATGACTGTTACCTACCCTGCCAGCACTACTATTGCTATAACTTGACCTTTTTATACTACTGTTACTATAAGTAGATATTACTACTTCTAACACTGATTATACTACCTCTATTGCTACACCTATTTACATTACTACTGTACTGAATGGCTGTGGTTGAGA
>NC_049204.1:60978917-60996417 GCF_013347855.1 Anguilla anguilla | reverse complement strand
TTGAAATTAGCAAGCTAATGAGCTCAGTCCCAAGTGTAGGACACTTAATGGAGGATACTCTTGCACTTCAGTTTCTTTAGTACGTATATCCATACCTGCAAAATCAGTTCCGTGTAAAGCTGTAGACAGTCTACTCATAACTTAAATGTTGTGACACAAGAAAGTATAACAGAGTTATAAACTATCAATGCAGAATTAAAACCTGATTAAAATCACGCGACAGCAGAGTTAAAAAATTAATAGTTTCCAGATTTAAAAATTCCACACACGGTTACAATCAGCACTGTTTCTGCTGAATGCATTCCAGTACCTGCTGTGAATATGGTGCAGCAGTTTCTCTGTCTGGCATCTTTCTATTTAACATTCACAACACATTTATTACTGTGCATGAAATACAGCCCAGCGAATCGGTGGTGAGAGCTTTGTTTAATTTATTTATTTTATTTTGCACGAGATATTAAGCCAGGATACTGACTCACTGTAGCCATCAGTGATCTCATTTGTGACAAAAAACTACAAGGACCAAGTTCCCCGAATGTCCTGGTCCATATAGGTCCTAAATTCGGGCCATTCAAATAAATTATATGACATTGATTAATGGGCCAGAACTGGACTTTTTTTTTAGATGGGTAATTCGATGAGTACAAAAACACTGTTATAGGTAGAAAAGTGGTTGTGCCATGACTCAATGTCAGTCAGCACTGTTGCCACGACGCAGGTCGACAAAATGTTTGGGGCGAAAAGACTGAAGATTTACGTCACAAACCTCATTTAGTTTATCTCTCTCTCTCTCTCTCTCTCTCTCTCTCTCTGACCAGATGAACCTGTGTCAGCAACTCCCCCCCCCCCCCACTGTATTTTTTTAAATGCCAGGTTAAATCAGGTGGAAATTATCCAATTACCCATCAGGGGGAGCCATACTGGAGAATGAGGTTTACACAGAAGAGAGAGGTAAAAACCCCATTAAGAGCTATGTGCTCTATCCCCGGTCCACAATTGACAGTGAAAAGAAGAAAAAAAAAAAGGTTTAAAAAGCCAATGTTGTAAAAGAAAAAGAAAAAAGTGACAGATGAAATTGGCGGGTCCTTTGTTCCAGGACATCAAAAATGTAAAATCTTGAAGAGAAAGAGAGAACGGCGAAATGAAAGGCGTAGGAGGGCTGACCGGGCGGTGGATTAAAGCACAATCAGGCGAACAGAACACAATACGGACTCACAATAGGCTGCTCCTCCGCATGCCCAAAATTAGGGAACGCTTTTGTGACCGAAATAATGGAGGAAAAAATTATAGAACTTCCGCTGTCAACTTCATATTTCTTATATTTATAATATTCTTCTAGTCCAGACGCTATTCCGTGGTTATGTTACCATGACGTTACTGTTACCATGTGACTCAAGGCATCCTGTTGGTTCATTTTTGGCACTTCCTTCCTCAGTAAGACGAAGGTAGAAATGCAGTAATGAAGCAAACATATTATATTGATATATTTTTAATTTAGTGAACAACATTGTAAATATTGTTTAATATATTGCTAATGCTGTATATAAAACAATTGTAAATATATTTTTTTGTCCCGTATATTGCTAATCTATCAAACAACATTTATTTTATTGTTAATATTACAATGGCAGTCATGGAAGCCATGATAATTTAACATATGCATCTCACTTTATGAATCAGGGTGTGCCCATTCAACCAGGACCTCATACAGATCAACATGTGCCACACCGGTGATGCCAGGTTTGAGCATGTCAACACTGTTTACAAAGTGTTTAGAAACATTAAGAGCTTGAAGAAACCAAGCTGATTAAAAAAAACAACACAAAAAAACAAGCTCAAAGTCTTATGAAACAACCTTCTCAGTTCATTGAAAAAATATATACATATATCAGAGAGAGGCTAGAGTAATTTCCATTACTCTATTCCATTTTCATTTTTATTTATTATCCTCTGTTTAATAAAGAAAAAATAGTGTTTTGAAAGAAAGGGTTTTGTGTCTTGTTGAGTCTTCAGTTCTGGGGGGGGGGGGGGGGGGGGGGGGGGGGGGGGCGGGGGGGGGGGTGTTGGGGGGTAACAGAATTGAAGGATTATTCTTTTTTTTGTGTAGAAGCAGGTGTTAAAACTTGGCCAGCTGAGGAGTTGCTGGTTTAAGGGAAACGTTTTCAGCTGCAAAGCTGTCTGATCCTGAGCAGCAGGCACCAGCTGGAACATCTGGACAGCCCACTTCTGACCTCATATGATCGCTC
Organism: Anguilla anguilla; assembly: GCF_013347855.1. Classification (NCBI taxonomy): domain Eukaryota; kingdom Metazoa; phylum Chordata; class Actinopteri; order Anguilliformes; family Anguillidae; genus Anguilla; species Anguilla anguilla. The sequence goes on along the minus strand of NC_049204.1, from coordinate 60,994,171 downwards.
TCCCTGTCCTTCTCTCTTTCTTTCACACTCTATTTTTCTTTGTTTTCTTCCCTTTATTTTCTGTTCCCCTGTCTCCCCTCTCTCTCTCTCTTTTGTTTCTCTTTGGCTGTCTGCCTGTCTCTCTCTCTCATTCTTTCCTTCTCTCTCCCTCTCTCTCTCATTCTGTCTGGCTCTTTCTCACTCTTTCTTTCACTTGTTCCTCCAGTTCAGACGTGGAAAATGTGCACTCTCTCTTTCTCTCTCTCAGTTGCCTGTTATTCTTGTATCATGTAAGCTTTCAGGCCCCCTGTTCCCACACTTACATAGCCAGGGAGGGGGGGGGGGGGGGAGAAGAGAGGGGGGGGGGGAGTGGTGTCTGTACAACCAGCCAGGTCTTCTGAGTGCTGTCTCTACCTCCAGCATGAGTCTGATTCCATAGCCTCGTGTTCAACGCAAGGGCAGATCACACTTACCTCAGGCAGGTTCTGTACCCCCCGTATGGAGAAAGAGGGGCAATTATATACACAATCTTGTGTCCAGAGAGGCATGTGGCTGATTTGGTGGAGATCAATGGTAAATGAACTGCCTTTATATTTATTTATCCAAAGCGCTTTAAAATTGATGCCTCTCATTCACCAGAGTAGTTAGGGGTTAGGTGTCGTGCTCAGGGACACTTTTACACGCCCAGGGCGGGGATCGAACCGGCAACCCTCCGACTGCCAGACAACCACTCTTACCTCCTGAGCTATGTCGCCTCAATCCCCCTGGTTGGCCCCGCCTCTCCCCTGCATATCATTATCAGTGATGGAAAACAGAGATGGTAAATGAACTGCATTTATATAGCGCTTTTATCCAGAGTGCTTTACAATTGATGCCTCTCATTCACCAGAGCAGTTAGGGGTTAGGTGTCTTGCTCAGGGACACTTCGACACGCCCAGGGCGGGGATCGAACCGGCAACCCTCCGACTGCCAGACAACCGCTCTTACCTCCTGAGCTATGTCGCCTCAATCCCCCTGGTTGGCCCCGCCTCTCCCCTGAATATCATTACCAGTGATGGAAAAACAGAGAGAGGGAGCAGCTGTGGATCCCCGGGCATGTTTGCCGCTCCGAGGAGCAGCCGCGATCAGCACCGCCGCGGCGGTGGGGAAAAGAAGGACCGGCACGCAACTAACACCCCCCCCCCCCCCCCCCAAATCAGAGCCAGTTTTTAAACCTCAGTGCAGCAATTTTACTTACAGTTTAAGAGTATTTAACATGAATGCAATCAATTTTGGGTATCTAATTATAAAGCGAGAGTCTTCCTGGTTTTAAACCACGCTTCATAATTTCCATGTGAGGACGTAATTATTATTATTATTATTATTATTATTATTATTATTATTATTATCATCCTTAAGATTATTGTGATTATTATAATAATTATTATTAGTCATAATAATAGTACTAATAATATTAAAATGCAGCTATGCTGAGTGCTGACATGGAGCCTGTTTCCCTTAATGCTCTACTAGACCAGCCCTTTCGGATTTGCCTTCGGTAGCGCCGCAGCGCCGTAGCGCCGTAGCACCGTAGCGCCGCAGCGCCGTAGCGCGGAACAATGACGCTCTTTTCAGTCGGGCCCGTTCACAGACAGGCGTCTTCATCAGCGGCAGACCCGGTGGCGTTTTTTTTACGGCCGGCGCCAGGCAGAGGCTCCGCCGCTCCACCGGGCCGCGGCGGCCGGAGCCGTTCTCTCCCCCCCCCCCCGAACGCGGGGCCTGGTGCGTGTCGGACGTTTAATGGATGGCGAAAGCTTTTTTTCATTGGACGTCCCATGCATCACGCTGATAGGCGGACATCAATCAGGCCCCTCCAGAAAAAAAAAAAAGTTTTAAAGTTTGCCCTATAAAAAAAAAAAAAACAGTTTATGGATGTTGGTGTCAACTGCAAAGCCAGACTCTTAAGTGTTTGATTTCAGATGCAAGGAGAGAATGGGGAAATGCGTGTGTGTGTGTGTGTGTGTGCATACATGTCTGATTGATTGGGTGTGTGTTTGTGTGTGTGTGTGTGAGTGCGTGTGTGTATGTGTGTGTTTATCTAAATCTCATAGGTTTATTTCCATCGCTGTGAAAGTATAGCTCAATGTAGCACAATGCTAACATTCACCTGCTGTGTGCTGCTTATGGTAAAACTCACCGCAGATTTACAGTGTGTGGGATCAGGCCAGCATTGGCTGAGACCATTCCAAGTTCTTTCTTTTTTTTTTTAAAGACGTAGATGCATGTGACACTGGAAGAAGAATACGTTTGTCTGTGTACCCATAATACATTTCTTTACGCGAGAAGACGACAAGCATTGTGTGAGGCCCATGTGTGAGTTCCAAACTACCTGTGTGTGTGTGTGCGTGTGTGTGTCTGCATGAGAGAGAGAGAGAGAGAGCGAGAGAGAGAGAGAGAGAATGTGGGGGCATAAGTATGGTTGTGACTGTGCTTGTATACATGCATACATTTGCCCATATGTATGTATCTATATAAGTGCACATGTATGTGCGTCTACTGTGTGTGCACGCATGTCGTTTCGTGTGCAGGTGTGTGCGTGCGTGTTCACGTGTTAATGTGCATCACACTTTGCAGAAGAACGCGGATCGATACTGTGATTAATGGTGCTAATTTGCACTCTGGCCGCGGGATCATTAATGTGGGGCGCGTCTGTGACGGCGTCTCCGATCACTGCCCAGAGGACCTCTGGCTCCCCTGCCACCGCTGCTGTTACTTAAACCGCCAAATTTGGGGAGGGGGAGCGCACTCCCCAGATTCGCACCAACGATGGAAATGAATCAGGCTCATCAGCAAAAAAGCCAAATCCAGCCGCTCACGCATCATGTGACCCAGCGCACGACGCTGGGCCTGCCACACGCCAGACTGAAGCCCTTGCAGACGCAGCGAAACTGGCAGCCAACACACGCCCGAGGACGACGTGCAACCCCGACACGTCTCCACCGGGTCGATCAAAGACATGCTGGAGTCCGCGTGGAATCTGGACTCCAGAAATTGGAACTGAGAACAAGGGACGTGGAACCTACAGCCCAGCGCTTAGAACATGGTGTGCTCGGTGAGCTCTTTTGGTCTTGGTAAGAAATCCTCTGAAGCATTATAGATAGGAGTGAGGAAAACGTGACCATGCTGAATTCATTTTCATCTGCAAAGAACCATTAACCACAAACAGTCGGAGTCTTTGATTCCATGTCACCGTCTCCCTCCCCCTCTCCCCCCCCCCCCTTGGTCATATCACAGGGTGAGGCTTCTCTGAGCATTGACATGGAACCTTATGAAAGCAAGAGCGAATAGAAATCTCCCTGTGTGCACCTGTGTTCCTGGAGGCACAATGTGTAATCTTCTCACTATCTTCTCAACGACCCACTCCTGAGCTGTGAAAGTCTTCCTCCCTCTGTGATTTGTGGCGTGAGCAGACCATAGCACAGACCCCCCCCCCCCCCACACCCCCACCGCACACCATTAATCAAGCCGTCTACACCCTCTCTCCAGAGCCAAATGGAAGTTGCCATCAGCGCAGTTTCCATTAAACGTGTGTTAGCCGCTGCGGTCAGGGCCGGGGCTAGAGCCGGAGCATGAGGTGGGGTTAAGGAACACCTCCGGAATGGCTGAACAGTAAACGGAGAGGGCGGCTCGAGCTCGCCTTGCTGTGCTTTCACCTCCGCGAAAAGCCCGTTTGTTCCTCTAGCACTTTCATGTTGCACGTACCTCCATCCAGCAATGTTGTGCTTTGTATCATTGTCTTGATGTTGTAGCTTGTCATGTCTCCTAGACTGACTTAGCTTAGGTTAGGGCAGATAGTAATGTTTACTGTGTGAACTGGACTTACTGTGTTCATGGCCATGAATAACAGGTACAAAATGAGTATTGTACCTCATTGGACCTGTGTTTTGCAATTGTTCCAATGACCTTCAGTATGCACTTATTGTACGTCGCTGTGGATAAAAGCTTCTGCCAAATGAATGTAATGTAAACGTAATGTTTGTCCCGTTTCCACAGAATACCCACCGCTACTGGCTTTTGCCGTGCCCAGTCACACAAGACAACCGCTTTCCCAGAATGCTGTACTTCTCATGTAGAATATGACAACAGAAGACGCCGAACTTGTTGTGGTAGGAGTAAAGCGAGAAGCGTTCGTCTCCTCAGTTCTTTAGGTGAGGTGCAGCAAAGAGTGTTAGCATGTCAGCCTAATACGTCCTGTATGTGCCTAAGCAATTAAGTCCACTCTGAATCCATGCTAAGTACGTCCTACCCGTGTAAAGAACTTTCTTTTTTTTGCTTTCTCCACAGATTTTTAATTTCCCTCCAGACCTGCCTTTCCACTGACATCTGACATTTTTAATCGACACAGACGCACCAAACAGACCCTCAGCTCCCCTTGTCGCTCATGTTTTGATTGATCTTGTGTTGGCCACATTGAAATAAAACGCGAGTCGACATTTAGAAACTTGATGCCTATGTAACCATTTCCCCTGGACAGCTTCGTAGATTCCCTCATATTTTCAGAAAAAAAATGGGTGTAGTGATGATGCAATAATTTAAAAAGTTTAAGGCATTTTTTAATCATGTACTGATCAATTTATTAATTCTCATAGGACTTTTCCAAAGAAGGGTCCCAACTTGAGTCTTACATGTAGAAGTAGAAGTCCACATGTGTCCCTCTCAACATAAAAAAAGAAAAAAAGAAATTGGCATAAAACAGACACACATTCAAACAATACCTTCCATTCAACAGTGACACAGAGTCCCAGGTTGAGTGACCTCTTTTGCTAGCATCTCACATGCTTCCATATCTGAGCTGAGCTGAGCTGTACCACTTGAATGCTGAGGTCTGATAATTACTCATTTTGTTGTACCAGGAAAAATAAAAGTGGTTAAAAAAGTTTTGAAATGCAGCAGTGATGGATCTAGTCATGCTCAAGCAAACAAGAACCTTACTGGAAAATGACTTGACAACTTATTACCACGGAAAACCTTTTTCTCTCTCTCTCTCTCGTTTATTTTGTCTGTATTGTTTCATTAACTTTTTCTCCCCTCAAATGAAAGGTCAAGATGATGGGTGGGTGGGAAAAAAAACGTGCCCTTGTACTACATAAGACTGCCATGACACTCCTGGTCAACAGAGGGCGCCAGAGGGAAGATCCTTCCTCAGAATGGAGCTGAACGGTATTCTGAGGCTCTTTAACATTAAAGGACACTAACCCAAATCCCACCCCTCAAATACAAATATAAAACGATAAAACAAAATGTTTGACGGATGACTAAAGCACAACCCTAGACAAACGTCTGAAAGAATGGTCCTTTTGGAAGTGAACTGTGATGATTTTTTTTTTTTTGGGGGGGGGGGGGGGGGGAGGAGGGTAAAGAGAGGGAGGATGAGGAAGGTGAATCGTCATCATCAAGGATTTGTTTGTAGTTGTTCTCTTTGACCTCGCTCTGTCTGTCTGGCTTAGGGAGCCAATGCAGCGTATCAGGCGGACGCAGTGACACTCCCGCTTGAGTTAGTGGCTTCTCTGGAGAGCGGCTGGGTGCTCTCCCTGGCTGCTTGGACAGATATATTTCACTTTAAGTGCAGGTTAGACCGGTCTCCTTCCTCCCCTGGGACTGGCGGGCCGACTCTGAGGTCCCAGGCACGCGGCCACAAACCGCCAAAGGCTGTCAATCAAAACAAGAGACGCCATGGCGACGGACCCACCAGGTCTTTCAACGAACAAACAAAAACAATGCAAAAAAATAAAAATAAAAAAAAATAAAAAGCATGAAAAAGATGATCTGTAATTAAGGCGGTTAAAAATATTGCAGTTTTGGCCCCTGTTTTAAGACAGACTGCCACAACAGTCAGTTTCCCACTCCTAATCAAGGACAAACAGACTCAGAGTGGAGAGAAAAGGAAAATGAAAAAAAGAATGATTAAAAAATTCCGAAAAATGGTGATCCTCTTTGGACAGAGTTTATTTATTTGGCTTGGGGGTTTTTTTTTCTTCTTCTTCCGGAGTAAAATGCTTTAAAGCAAAATAAAAAATAAAAAAAATATCGTCATAAATTGTCCGTAAAAATAAATAATTTCAAAGACGAGATAAAGTAGGAAGCTGATGACTCGCCAAATTGTAGGCAAGTTCAACTCGGGCGTTTTGTGTTTTTTTTTTTTGTTGATAATTTTCTTTTTTTTCGGAGCGTGCAGAAAGGCTTAAGACTGAGATGTACTGGACGTCCTTTTTATCAGCAAAGAAAGACCTGATGTGAATTAGGAAGAGAACAACAAAGCAGTGCGCCATGGGAAGTATCCGAGCTGAAAGCCCTTCCTCTCTGGTTCATGGATGCACTGAGCTGTACTGAGTGGGGTAGATGGGGGGAGGGCCGATGCCCCTCCCTCCAATTTCAGGGGTGGGTGTGTGGGTGGGGTCTAGGCCCACATCAACCACCCACCCACCCCTAAATGTGCCCCCCCACAAAAAAGTGGGCAAAGGGAGGTCAGTAAGGGCTGTAGTCTGCAAATTCAACATGGAGGCCCTGGAGGACATGGGGGTGGGGGCGGGGTCGGTGGGCGGGGTTTAAGGGACCTCACACCCACTCCTGCATGGATCGCTTGCAGTACAGTATGTGTCTGGGCGTGCCTTTCCTCTTGAACTGAAAGACGGTGTAGAGGAGCACCAGCAGGCAGAGGGCCAGGACGCAGGGGATGACGATGGCCACGGCCTTCACCGTTCCCGCCGTGTTGTCCAGCTTGATGACGATGTCCACGTCCTCCTGCGGGGGCCGTCGGTCCCGGTCCCGATCCCTGTCCCGGTCCCGGTCCCGGTCGCGCTCCGGGTCCAGCGTGTCGTCGCAGCCCATGAAGTCCCTCAGGATGGACCTGGGGTAGCCCGGCTCCACCCTCAGCTTCTGGTTGCTGAACTTCCAGTACTCCTTCCCCTTGTAGAAGTAGGTGAACCCTGGAGCGCGGGGAGAGAGGAACAGGAGAGGACATAGAGATGGCCGCCAGCGACCCGACTCATTCAACATGCTTCTCCTTCTGCTGTGTCTCACCCGCTCCTCTACCCTCCATCTCTGACCAGCCACCAGCCAGTGAGGCACAGGCCAGCATGGTGTTTCTGTTTCACCTTAAACCCTTTGCTGTGTGAGGTCACAAATACGCGACTGGAACGTTCCCACCCGAACATTCTAATGCCGATGTAACAATCGCTACTGGTGACTGAAAGCAGAGGAGTTCCAGAACACTGACTTTAAAAAAAAAAAACAAAAAAAAAACAAATGACATTCCAAAAAGCCTACTCCTTGAATCGGTTAGAATCAGGGGGAAAAAAGGGACCCAGGTGAGGTGAGAGAGCTGCTTTAATTAATCAAAATTCTCAGACATAACAATCGGGGATCCGTACCGTTGGCTTTGTCCACGAAGGCCCCCTGGGGCGACTCAGGGACGCCCTTCCACACGGAGATGGGTCTGGGGTAGCCCGGGTCCATGGTCCTCATCTCCTCATTGTAACGCCAGTACCTGAAACCGACCACAGAGAATTGGGAGGGTAGTACGGTCAAGACCCACAACTTCAGAAGGGAAAGTGAGATCGTTATACATAACACACAACAGTGAGATTATGATCACCATCCTGGGCCCTGTTTCACAAAGCAGGATTACTGAGTTAGTTGGATAACTGCGCTGAGTAAAACCCAGAACCCTCCCAATTCTGGAACACGGACTGAAGAAAAACAGAGCTGATCCGTGCTTTACTCAGAAATGAACGAATGAGTCGACGGGTCAGAGAACAGAGAGTCAAGACGGTACGGGAATGAGTCGGCAGTGTAGAGAACGTAATGAGTTGGTGGTTTAGAGAACAGAGAGTTAAGATGGTACAGGAATTAGTCGGCAGTGTAGAGAACGTAATGAGTTGGTGGTTCAGAGAACAGAGAGTTAAGATGGTACAGGAATGAGTCGGCAGTGTAGAGAACGTAATGAGTTGGTGGTTTAGAGAACAGAGAGTTAAGATGGTACAGGAATGAGTCGGCAGTGTAGAGAACGTAATGAGTTGGTGGTTTAGAGAACAGAGAGTTAAGATGGTGCAGGAATGATCTGACGAGTTGGCTCCACAGACCTGTCTCCCTTGAAGAAGTACGTTTTGGCCACGTCCTCCCACCAGACGGCTGTCTCAATGCTGTGCGTGGGCATGCCGCTGCCGAACATGGAGATGTCCTGGGGGTACGCGGGCTGCAGCGTGGTGTCCTTGAACACCCAGAACCGGTTCCCTGGCAACAGAGAGAACAGCAGGATCAGCCAAACCAGCCAAACCCAGGAACACTCAGAATCAGTTCCCTAGCAACAGAGACAATGGCAGGATCAGCCGAATGAGCCAGACCCCGGAAACAGTCAGAACCAGCTCTCTAGCAACAGAGAGAACAGCGGGATCAGCCAAACGAGCCAGACCCTGGGACACTCAGAACAGCTTCCCTAGCAACAGAGACAAGAAGAGCCTCAAGCAGCCACGCCCGGAGTCTTTTTTGCACAGTCCATGGATTTGATTGGTTGAGCTGTGCCAGGCATCTGCCAATCTGACCGGGCAAATGACAGCCGGCCATTCTTGTGTTTTTTTTTTTCTTCTCAAGAGCACTTCCTGTCTTATTCTAGAGAAGTTCTAGTGAAGTTTAGCGCCTGCTCAACTCCCAAAGTTTCCTTGACGTTCACAGGGTGAGACGTATATTCATTTTTCGTTTTTGTATGACAGCCGATTACCTGTAAAATTGGTAAGAAGAAGCAGAGCGATGCAATTTCCTCCTGGTTAACACAAGTGCATAAATTTCATTTATGTTTTGACCGCCTGCACTCTGTTCACGTCAGTGGTAATTTGTTGAGATCGCGCAGTTCAGGTCACGGAGAGTCAATGCAATTAAAGCAAGGCTGTTCCGTGAGAACGTTCAACTCAGGTCTTTGTGCCGAACGTTTTTGTCTGTCAGACGTGAGTACTTAGCATCCCTGCGTAGCCCTGGCTTTTCAATCACGCACTTCTATTTTAATCTCTCCTCTCTTACGAACATCAAGCTCTGTGGAGCCCTAGCAGATCCAGCCGTTCAGAAACAAGAGCAAGGGTGACCGGGGGTGTCTAAGTTTTGAAAGAGGTTAGCTTGTGTTATTTCTCTCACAGAACCAATTGGTGGGGACAGGGGAGTAGGGAGTAGGAGGGGGTGGGGTGGTAGGGATGTGGGGGGTTGGACAGGGCTACTAAGGGGAAGGAATGTCAAGGTCAAAACCAGAATTCCAGACGACAAATACACATGTGCACACAATATATATAATTGATCATACATTACAAGTTTGCACGCAAGCTGAAGCTAGAAAAAAAAAAATCTACTTCAGGGCGTTTGACTGTAGACCAGGAGAGCCAAAGTGTCCGTTGGCTTCTTGTGTTCTCCCAATCAGCAGCCAGCCGCAGAGGTGAAATTGTTCCCAGGCGAGTCAGCCAACTGCTTTAATTGGCTGAAGTGCTGGGTTAGAGAGGAACTCATTCACACCCGCGGGACACCAGGGAGTGCTGGGTTAGAGAGGAACTCATTCACACCCGCGGGACACCAGGAAGTGCTGGGTTAGAGAGGAACTCATTCACACCCGCGGGACACCAGGAAGTGCTGGGTTAGAGAGGAACTCATACACACCCGCGGGACACCAGGACCAGGGTCCGCCACTGAGCCGTACGACAGAAACGAAATCACTGGGCTCAGCTTCGTATATTTGCTCACCTCTGTCTCTTTGCTGTGTTTGTCGGCGTTTAAAATGAAGTATTACATCAACAAACAAAAAAAAAACCTATGGGAGTGTTGGTTCATCGTCGCAGATTCACGGGTTTTCCGTTATGAACACGGAGCCCTTGGCTCCGACGTGCATTAGAATAAAAGGAATACGTGGCGGGGGAGCATTGATCTGTTTGGTGTTGGATCACGGATCACGCCACAGCTCGGATACGCGCAGCTCGGTCCAAGCGGCGGGTAAACGCGGGATTACTGTCACGGCGCGAAGGCGGCGATCGGTGCAGCTGGGAAGGTTTGTCAGACCCAGCTGTGCCCACTCACACCAGAAAACATACACTCACACACACACACACCTACACAAACACATACTCTCACACACACACACACACACACACCTACACAAACACATACTCACACACTCATGTGCTCTCTCTCTCTCTCTCTCTCTCTCTCTCTCTCAAACAAACAAACTCACAAAAACCCCCACACACACTCATACAAACACATACTCACACACAAACACACACCCACATACTTTCTCTCTCACACATACAAACAAACTCACAAAAACCCACACTTACACAAACATGTACACACACGCACACACATACACACACACACACACCAAAAACCCACACACACACACACACACAAACACACACCCACATGCTCCCTCTCTCACACACACACTCACACAAACCCACATAAATATACACACACACACACACAAACAGACTTCAAAGCAGAAACACACTCAGGCATCGCATTACGTCACAGTTCATTAAACGAAACAGTGTGCGAATAATTATTAACAGTTCTTTCTCCTGTTTGTCAGCAGGTCCTCACTCTAAATGCCTTTCACCCACAAGATTCCACATTCTTTTATACTGTGGTAATGTGCAGGTGTAAAAGTGGGAACATCATGTAAGAAAAACACAAAATAAAATATCATTATTATTATTATTATCATCGTCATCATCATCATCATCATCATCATCATCATCATCATCATCATCATTATCATTACACTGTCAAATTTCAGCCAGCAGAAACAGATCCTGGGGTGGCGGAATAGTACTATATATTAGGGGACTGGATTTATAACTCCAGAGGTTGCAGGTTTGACAGATTGTTAGTTATAACTGGGCATGACTGAAATGAGAGAGACCTACAGTGCACACTCTCAGTGCACTCTCTAAGTGCACTTTCTCAGTGGACTCTCTTCTTGGGGCTGCATACTGATTTTTTTCCTGTCACAGACTCAATGAGCAGGTTGCAGTTTCACAGTTACATTCGCTCATTAGTCAGTGATGCTGATATAAGTCCACCGTGAGCAGCAGGATTTTGTTGAAGGCTCTTACCTCTTGAGAAATTACAGGATATGAACATAAATCTAAGCAAAGTTGTTTAATGCTCTCGTCTGGCACACATAACAATAAATTAATAATGTGCTCCTTCTTCTCTTGTTTCCTTTCAGTAGACAAGCTACAATTTGTAGCGCCAACACTCACTTTTCGCACTAAGAGGGAATTCATCAAAAATAAATGCGTGGCTGAGAACGAAGGCAGTTTATAGTGGTTTAAATGCATCTGAGTGCATGTGTGATTGTTTTTAGACAGACCATTTATAAATGTCTGAGTGTATGTGTATTTGTTTAGAGACAGAGCATTCATAAATGTCTGAGTGCATATGTGTCTGTGTGTCTGCGTCTTGATGTGTTTGTGGCAGATGAGTCATGTTCTTCTGTCTCTGTCTCTCTCACTCTCTCTTTCTCAAACACACACACACAAACATACACACACAGGCACACACACATGCACACATACACACACACAAACACACACACACACACACACAGTCTAAACCTGAAGACACATTACCTCTCTCGGACTAATGTCCAGTTAGCACGTTAGCACGTTAGCAGCCTCAAGGCCAGTGATAATTCTCCTCCTTTCCTATGGTAATCCCCCTTCAGTAAATCCTTTCTACATTCTCTGGAAAAAGGAAGTGGTAAAATCCCTCCAGCCTGCCCCTGAAGAGAGTGACATGGAAGGTTCTACATTGTCTCTGCAAGTTCTGGCCCCGCCCAAAAGGAAGGCCAAATAAGGTCATGTGGGCGGGGTTTAGAATGGTAACGGGAGAGTAACTCTCCACAAACCCAACTGGGGTTATTAACTTACTGATACCAACCAATCAGGGTATTCAGCTACGGGGAGGAAAGTCATTCCCATTGGTTAATGGGCGTGATTGACAGCTTATTGTAACTCCACCCCACGGGGTTCACAGAGTCTCTTGTCACTTTCTAAAAAAAAAAAAGGAAGTAAATGAAAAAACCTTCTTTTTTTCCCTCATTCAGAGATCTCATCTGGTCATACATCTTTGAACAGCAGGCTGGGGACTAATGGAAATAAAATGAATTGGTGTGAAATGGTGTTCTGGGTGTGCGGTCGCTGACGAGATTGGACCAGCTTTTGAGAGTCTCATGACTCCCCGCCGGGCTGCGTCGGAAGCAGCTCGCAGAAAGTAAAAACCCTTCCCAGAATTCTGTTCCAAATCAAGGACATGCTGTGGAAACAAAGAGCATAGTCCTGTCTGTTTTTTTTCTGTCAGTCAAGTCGCTAAAAGAGCGATACTCCAATCTGGCCCTCGAGGCCAGAGGCACCTGCTGGTATTCTTTCCTACCTGGTAGTTAATTTGGATGATTACTGTCACTGATTGGCCAGAGAATTATCTCCTGGGTTTAGATCGGTCCTGATGAGAGGACGGAAGAATGAAAACCGGCAGAGGGGCAGATTTGAGCGTCCCAGTGTGACGTGGTTTGACTTGAGGACTGAGCCTCTTAAAGAGCTCCTAGTTTGGTCAGTTATTTACCCTCCTACAGGGGCTGCTGACCACAATCCTCAATGGCAGGGTTCAGCAGCAGGTCATGGGCCCATCCACACGCAAGGTTCCCCAAGGGAACGGCCAGTACCCCACCTGGGATTCAAACCTGCAACCTCTTGGATCCCAAACCATTACGTTGCATTTCTTCGGCACAGCATTGTTCTTTCAATGCTGTATTTGTTATTATTTAATGAATTATACTTCACGGATGAATCGATCTGCTAGTGACAGGATGTTTAAATGACTTGATTCATTCACGCGTCAGTTGTAAGTGTGCCCATTACTCAGGGTTTGAAAAACACTGTCAGCTTCCATCGGGACCTACAGGAAGCAAACTCAATGCGAGGAAGCGAGGGAGGAAGGAGGAACAGGAAACAGCGGTAACCTTGGTGATCATCCCTCCGGCGGTGTTGTTGGACACCCCCACAACCCCCAAGCCCCCAACCTCCCAACCTCCCAACCCCCCCGTACCTTTGAAGAAGACAAATTTCCCCTCGCTGTTCTCGTACACGGCGTCAATCTTGGGGGGCAGGCCCCTCCAGAAGTAGGCTATCTGCATGGGGTAGCCAGGCATTACGGCGTTGTCCCGCACCCGCCAGAACCACTGGTCCTGAGAGAGAGAGAGAGAGAGAGGGAGAGAGAGAGATGGAGGGGAGGAGACAGTCTTTAAAAAACAGTTCTTTCAATGCCCTTACATTTATGTACACAACAGCTGTTTCAATGCACAAATGTTACAAACATATGACAGTTCTTTCAATGCACAACCTGTATTAACATGTATATGACAGCTTTATAAAAGTACCATGCTTACAAACATGTAAATGACAGCTCTGTCAAAGTATAACTCACTAGCATGTAAAAAGCAGCTTACGTCAGCTTGTAAAGAGAGCTAATCTCAAATCAGCGGGAAAAATCATTCCTCAACACGAAATATTGAGCCACAGTGCTGTTACCACAGGAAGTAGAGACCCTGATAAAGCCGGGCACAGTTTCCCTTTTTAAAATTTTTTTTTTTTTTACAGGAAGTACAAATAGTCAAATAAGGTCTTAGTGAAAACTGCCAGGAGGGAGAGACAGCAAATGGAAAGCGTTTTTTTTTAAAGGAGTTTTTGGAAGCATGCTGGTTTCCACAGCTGGAATGACAACACGGAGAAAGGGCTGACAGGTTCTGCCACAGGATAAGGATGACATTCGGCGTGTCTACGCAGAACACAGAGTGACTGACAGGTGTCCGTCGTTCTGAGTCCAACAAAAGCTCAGATACGTGGTACGGTAGCCTGACATGATGCCATTACTGTATCTTACTGTATCTGGTATTTATCACTGGTGCCCCAGCGCAGCCTGGGGCTAATTAACCAGCCTCTTTATTTACCCTGTCAGATGGAAGCCCAAACTATGCGAAACCGAGCCGATCCACTCCTGAGGTCCGTCCGCCTCTCACTCAGCGGCAGAACCGCGAAGGTCGGGGCCTTGGGCCCGAGAGAGGACCAGCTGCAGCAGGACCAATCACGGGCTCAGGACCGGGCTCGTCGCCACGTCAACAGTGGCGCTTGCGTCCAAGTGAATGACATCACAGGCATTAAGATTTTGGGACGGGAGGGGGGGACAGAGGAAATCCCCCTGTTCCTCTTCCAGGCCTGCTCTGATGTTCCAGCCAGGACCCTGGATCAACTCAGTAACCCCAACCCCCCCCCCCCCCACCCTAAATCATTACTGTTTATTCCCACACTCCAGCTGACCATGCTCTGCTTCCTTCTTCTATTTTTTCATTTCACTTTTCCACAAAAGTTCACAGGGCAGCCAAAACAGAATTTTATTCCTCCCAACTCAATATACTCTGTTTCATTATTTCCCTCTCCACGCCAAGCAGCCAATCAGAGCCAAATTAGGTCTGTGTCCCATTTCAAAGTCAAAATAACATAAATAAACAAACAATAAGCCAACCAAAGAGCAACTGCACCCTGTTTGAAAGAAAGAAAAAGAGCATGACTTCTCCTGACATGTGACAGGGAACTGTGCTACAGTGCATTACATCATTCAGCGTAGCAGGAAAAGCCCTTCCAGGAAAACACACACACACACACACACACACACACACACACACACACACGGAGGGATCTGCAGTTTATTCAGCTGGTGTCTGTCTGCAGCCCTCTCAGCCACAGCATCCTTCCAGCTGAAAGAAGGAGGCTGTGGCTTAGGACATTACATTACATTACATTACATTACATTACATTACAGGCATTTAGCAGACTTATCCAGAGCAACCTACACAACTTCTACATTGTATCCATTTATACAGCTGGATATATATATACTAAAGCAATGCAGGCCATGTACCTTGCTCAAGGGTACAACGGCTGTGCCCCCACCCAGGAATCAAACCTGTGGCCTCTAAGTTACAAGGCCAGCTCCTTACCCATTACACTACACTGCCGCCCTAGAACTTCCACACATAGAACCTAGACCCTAAACTGGGGCCTAACCCGGGGCCTAAACTGGGGCCTAAACCGGGGCCTAAACCAGGCCCTAAACCGGGGCCTAACCCGGGGCCTAACCCGGGGCCTAAACTGGGGCCTAAACCGGGGCCTAAACCAGGCCCTAAACCGGGGCCTAACCCGGGGCCT
>NC_049204.1:60831417-60973917 GCF_013347855.1 Anguilla anguilla | reverse complement strand
GCCGCCGTCGCAGATGTCCGGCTTGCCGCTGGGGTACGCCGGCCTGTCGCCCGTGGGCGGCCGCGGCGGGCGGGTCTGCCGGTCGTGCTTGCGGGGGTCCGAGGCCGGGGAGCGTGGGGGCGGGGCCGTGGGCAGCGGCTGGGTGGGCTGGGGAATCTTTTCGGGGGGCCCTGGAACCCAAAAAAAAAAGAGAGAGAAAAGGTTTTAAAATGAGTGTGGCATTCAGACCGCCGCAGAAGCGGATTGGTCTTGGCAGGCTGGTGATGAGAGCACACGCACCTGGGCTGCGTTAGCTAATCAGCCCAGGTGCTTACAGGTGTGCTGCTCTCCACAGCTCGGGGCCGAGACCGGGAGCTCACACCGAGAGCACGTTTATTCACTTAGTTTCTTCGTTTAGTTTTTGTTTACCTGTTTAACAGAGCACAGAACGAAAGTAAACTGGCAGTGCAAAGTAGGAGTAGCGGGTCTGGCTGGAGAGCGGGCCAGCTACGAGTGGAGAAAGCGTTCGTGCCGTGTTACGTTCTTTAGTGTCTGTTATACTAGTTTACTGTTTTTGCCCGGAGCCCGTGAGGAGGAAGGGTGAAGGTGTTCGTTCACTTCACTTTTGGGTTGATGTGGGTGCGCTCTCTCTCTCTCTCTCCATGCGGCAACCAACGGTGCTTCCCGGAACTGCCGCATCTCCCACCCATGGGTGTCATGCTGGCGTGTGATGATGATATAATCCTGTTTGTCTTTGTACTTTTGTCTCTTTTTCTTTTTTAACTGAAGCGGTGAATGCAGTGCGTGTCTGCTCCCGTGGTGTAGAGGGGGCCTGGCTCGATCACATGTTTAAAAAATAAAAAAAAAACATATAACTCTTGTAGATGGTGGTAAAATCACCAGTGAAAGAATAACTTTGTTCTGAACGTTGGTGAAAACAGATGTTTCTTTTGAAATCATCAGTTAGCTGGAGGACTTCCACTGGTGTCTAAAAGAACTGAAGTCTTTCTAGCACAGCCCCAGGTGTAGTCTACAGAGCTGCCGGGTTAAATAAAGATGCCTGTCTCTCGTAGTGGAGCGACTGCAGTATTCAAAGCTCAGGAGCTTCACGCTCTTCTCAGTGTAAACAGCTGCTCTGCGGTGGGGGTTAGAGCGAGGAGAGCCAGGAGAGAGAGGAGAACCACAAAGTGGAGGAGACCTGGAGCTCAACCAATAACCACCCTAACCCCCGCTCTAACCTTAAACCTGAACGTTAACCATAACCCTGTCCGCTAACCATAGCTACCCTAAACTCCAGCTCTAACCATAACTCTGACCACTAAGCATAACCCTGACCGCTAACCACAACCATCTTAAACTCTACTCTAACCATAAATCTATCCACCAACCATAACCACCCTAACTCCAGCTCGAACCATAACCCTGTCCGCTAACCATAGCTACCCTAAACTCCAGCTCTAACCATAACTCTGACCACTAACCATAACCCTGACCGCTAACCATAACCATCCTAAACTCCACTCTAACCATAAATCTGGCCACCAACCATAAGCACCCTAACTCCAGCTCGAACCATAACCCTGACCGCTAACCATAACCATCCTAAACTCCATCTCTAACCATAACCCTGACTGCTAACCATAGCCACCCTAAACTCCATCTCTAACCATAACCAACCTAACTCCAGCTCTAACCATAACCCTGACCACTAACCACACCCTGAAGGAAGCTGAGATCTCCACGCTGCTTCAGTGCTTCCCTCCTGGTCTTCTCCCTCACGAGATCAACATCACGGAAATAAAAACACCTCCCCGTAACCTAGCGAGAGCAGCGCAGCCGGAGTCCCGGAAACCCTCGCCGTGAGCTGAAGACCAGCGCTTTCAGATTCTACGATCAAAACAAGCTCCTCGGAAGAGAGAGGATAATTACTCTGCAAATGTAATATTCGTTTAGGCGTAGTAATTAACAGCGCGCATTAACAATGCACAAAAGCACTGTCATCACCATGGCCATATCAATTGCATCAAACCCCAGGGCCGTGATGTGTGTCCTTATTGCATTAGCCCTTCAACCTCTGGAAGAAAGTTTTTTTTTTATTTTTAAATCGCATCTCCTTATCGACAGGGAGAAAAACTGAGATTTAAAAAAAAAAAAAATGAAGATGGAGAGAAATGGAGAGTTGCTCTTTAAAATGTTTATTTTCATCCCCCCTGAAATCGCTTCAGTCCAAGCCCGAGCGTTGGAATGGGAGCGGACCCAATCGCCCGGAGGCCCCGCCAGCCGGCAACGACGGAGTCGAATCGGCGAAGCTCGGCGAAGCCCGTCAACGAATCAACAAACGACCGAAGGAGGCTGGCGGCGTAATCTACTTTGAGAAAAACCCCCGGGGAGAGGAAGGCAGATTGCGTTCGGAGCGATTCGCACTCCGCCAGTGATCGGCCAGAGCCGGACCGATAGGACGCAAAAAAAAAGAAAAAGAAAAGAAAAGAAGGATTTTATTCACTGAGTGAATGCCCCCATTTTGTTGCAACCCCTGAGCCGGGTCGTAACAAGAGGAAGCGAGTAGATCACACATTCACACAAACGCACTCACTGGTGGACTTACTCAGGATTCAGTGAAAACACACGCGCAAACACACACTCAAAACGTGTGGGGGGGGGGGGGGGGGCGGGGTGTGTGTGCATTAGGTATCCCACTTTGCCCCCCCCCCCCCCCGTTCTGTAAACGCTGACTCCGCCCTCCGTACTGACCCATAGAGTTTGTGGGGGTTAGTGGTGGGGGGGTTCCCTACCGTATATCTTCTGGATCCCCTGCAGGTCATCAGTCGGCAGCTTGAAGTTGTCCGTGTCCATGTACTGGTAGAAGGGAGCCATGATGGCAGTGGGCTCGTTGGAATGCTCCAGCCCGAGGGCGTGGCCGAGCTCGTGCACCGCTACCAGGAAGAGGTCATTTCCTGTCCAAACGCAACACGCACACACACACACACACAAAAACACACAAACACACACACAAAAACACACAAACACACACACACACACACACACACACACACACACACACACACAAAAACACACAAACACACAAACAAACACAAACCATTAGCCACACCACAGTACAGACAAGTGCTACACACAGACCATGTGGGACGCAGGAAGTACATATGGCCGGCGTTTGGGGGGGGGGGGTGGAAAAGGGGGGGGGGGGGGTGGCAATGGTCTGTGAACTTGTAAATATTATTGCAAATTATATAATAATGTCGTTTTGACCTCGAGCCGGGCAGCCCTACGTAAGATGCATTTCAGTAAAACACAGTGACATCTCAAACACAAACACTGGCACTCAGATGCAGGGCAACAGCGGGATTAGCGCTACGGCTGCATCTGAAAACCCGCTCGGGGGAGTCCGGACGGCTCGGTGGCGCGCGGGGCCTGATTCGCCGAGCCAACAGCAAAAAATCCGCACGAATTATACGACAAGGCGGAGAGACATGTCACGACACCGGCGGAGTCGCACAGCATGCTGGGAACACCTCGAGCCGTGTCCGGATCAAACCCGCGGGAGCACGTGGGATGGGTCCAGAATGTTCCTGCGCAAAGACCACGCAGTTCACATCAAAACGTCTGTAAACATGCTAAACGGCTGTTTCCATAGCAATGATTTATCGAGTCAGTTGCGAGGGCTCGGATTGCGTGTGAGCTCAGGACTCTGGGTCTGACGTGCTGAATCCACAACGGCTACCAGCAGTCAGGTTTCCTCCAGGAAACTACGTTCTGGTCTGGACTGGCCTTAATGCCTGAGCAGTCCACCCGTAGAACACAGAACACAGAAACAATGGAAGAACCCTCTTACACTGCATGTAGAACACAGAACACAGTAACAATGGAAGAACCCTCTTACACTGCCAGTAGAACACAGAACACAGTAACAATGGAAGAACCCTCTTACACTGCATGTAGAACACAGAACACAGTAACAATGGAAGAACCCTCTTACACTGCATGTAGAACACAGAACACAGTAACAATGGAAGAACCCTCTTACACTGCATGTAGAACACAGAACACAGTAACAATGGAAGAACCCTCTTACACTGCATGTAGAACACAGAACACAGTAACAATGGAAGAACCCTCTTACACTGCCAGTAGAACACAGAACACAGTAACAATGGAAGAACCCTCTTACACTGCATGTAGAACACAGAACACAGTAACAATGGAAGAACCCTCTTACACTGCCAGTAGAACACAGAACACAGTAACAATGGAAGAACCCTCTTACACTGCATGTAGAACACATTAACAACAGACAACTGTAAAACTTTGTACAGGACTAAAATAGGAGTTTGAAGTCCCTCTAAGAGCAGAACTTGATTGACTCTTAGAGGTGTAGGTGAGCTGGAAGGGACTGGAGGGTGGGGGTGGAAGGGTGGTGGGTAGGGACCATGCCCCCCTTCCCCCCCCCGATTCCTGGCACATTGCGGCTTGCTAAAGTCGCGGTAAAGTCCCGTTTGGAGTGTCGCGGCTGTGGGCCGCGGTGTTGCTGGCCCGGCAGCACTTCGCCCCAGTCTGCAGCTAGCAATCACCCCGCCAAAATCCCTGGCTTTTATGCCCAGCGACCTTTTTAAAACGCTAAAAAAAGACCCATGGCAGAGAACCCTCGAGTCACGGTCTTCCCGGTTCCCAAACCAGAGGCTGGACTGACCGTAACTCGACCACACGGAACCGGCAACAGTTCACACAGCCACATCACCGCCACTCTCTCTCTCTCTCTCTCTCTCTCTCTCTCTCTCTCTCTCTCTCTCTCTCTCTCTCTCTCTCTCTCTCTCTCTCTCTCTTTCTCTCTATTTATTCTTCTCTCTGCCTCTCTCTGCGTGTCTGTCTGCATGTAACTGCATGGCAAGAACCAGGACTGCGTTTTTTTGCCAAAGTATTTTAAAACACATAATGACAAGACACGCGCTCTGAAAGTAAACACCGCGGACTCCTCCAGGCACATCCCTCCCCTTAACCCCTTAAGAACACAAAACCAGTGAAATATTACAGAAATACATACAGATCGAATTTCTGCGACTGTAAAGCACAAACCTGAAAATATTAACTTTGAAGAATAATCTCAGAAATTTGCAGGAGTGTTTCAAATTTGACCAGACGAGGTGTTTATCTCTTTCTGCTACTCTATCTCTATATCTCTCAGGGATAAGATTCATTCTTTTTTCTTTTTTCAATGCAATACTTCTCTCCAGGTGTAAGATTAGACCCATGTGTCACATGACTGGCAGCCCGGGTGACAAGGTGCCGGAGCTGTTCAGCGGAGTCATGTGTTGAAGAGGGGCGGGGCTGGTGCCGAAAGACTCCACGGGACGATTCTGTTACCCAAACCGTGTCACTTCCATTCAGCCGGAGGAAACAGCCAGGAAGAACGCAGCGTCTGTCTGACGCTCTCTGTCACTCCATCAATGGATCAATGGGAGAGACAGAGAGGGGGAGGGAGTGGTGAGGGAGAGAGAGAGAGAGAGAGAGGGGAGGGGGCAGAGAGGGGATAGAAGGAGAGAGGGGGAGAGAGGGGGAAAGAGGGAGAAGACAGACGGAGAGAGGGAGAGAGAGGGAGAGAGAGAGAGCGTGTGTGTGAGCAGTGGAGGCATATTGCTATGCAGATGTTGCATTAGCTCTGCCTGCTCTGCTCTGATTTGTCCCCCTGACGACAGCTGAAGAGGAACCTTACAGACAGGGCCTTCTCCACTGGCCCTGCACATGCAGCACGCGCTGACACACCAATGCACACACACACTCGCACATACATGCATGCATGCACTCACACACGCACATGCACGGACGCACTCACACACGCATGCACACATGCATGTAAGCATGCACGCACATACACACACAAGTGCACGTGCACGCACATACACACACACACACGCACACACACACTCCTTTGTACATTAATTTGCGATGAGGAGGTCAGCCTGAACAGAAAGACACTTCTGCAGTGGGTGGAGATCTAGGCTGTGCAGATGAACTAGACTAAGGCACCGTTTTCCCATTCTGACAATGTAACCGTGCCACAAACCAGCAGGAACAGCACACAGCAATGTCCTACTGCTGAAGAGAGAACGACTGAGACCCAGCCTCTCTTACTCCCTCCCCACCACCCCCACACTTAAGGAGGGGTCACTGGGGGGCACATCATGGGTCAGCACCCCTGACATTTCCCAGGGAGGTAGAGTGTGCTCTGAATGTGGTGCAGCCACGAACACAGCAGCTTTGCTTTTTTTCACTGAAGCAGGGCAGCTAGAAAATAACACAGCAACTTCATCTATTTTTGGAATTGAGTACAAAGAGCTTGACTCCCCCCCCACCACTCCCCACCCCCCCTTCCCCCCCATGCAGAATCACACTCTCAACCCTCACACTCTTATCCAGGTGGAGCGCCTAACCCACAATTCCCCAAAAACACAACACCCGGCTCAAAGTCCCGCCGAGCCCCGCCCAGTCATTTCAGCCAATTAGAGTACAGCTGACCGGCAGACAAACTCAAGGCACTGGGGAAGGGAGAGACAGACAAAGAAGAATATTGCAGAGAAGGTGGAAGAGAGTGAGAGTGAGTGCGAGAGAGAGAGAGAGAGAGAGAGAGAGAGAGGGAGGGAGAGAAAGGGAGAGAATCATTCAGGATGGAAAAAACTGCTTTGGTGGCTGTTTTGCCAAACAAGTAAAAGCAATTTGCTGGCGCCTCTCCGAGGTAAATGTGTAGCAGAATCCTAAAGGGGATCGTAGCTGGTGAATCAGTCAGGGAGTCGGGGAGAGAGAGGGGAGAACCATCAATTTTAGGGGGCAGAGTTGTCCCAGAAACCCAGAGACACAGGAAGCTAAGGGTATAAACTATCTGTATGCGGGAAGACCTCATTTTAACACCATTAACATATATGCAAATACAAGTTGAAATAATTCACACTGGTAAAACATACACAATATAAATGTTGAAATCCCTACCCCCCCCCAGTTTTGCTCTTCCTACATTCTTACTTTCTTGCCTTGGTTTAATATTTTTGTGAACAAATATATAATTTTTTTTCTCTGCCCGTTTTATCCCAGCCTCCTCCACCAAAAAAAAACAAAAACTAAACAGAAATATTTCATTTCCTTTTATATCTGACCACTTTCCCGCAAAGCCTTTTTGCCAGCACAGATGTGCTCTATAACAACGATTAAAAACTTAGGCCAGACCAAAGTGATTTCAAGCCCGTTGCACCCCCGCCCAGGAGAACCAGGGGCTATGTAAGACGCGACGTTCGATCAGAATAAACTCTCTCCTGCCTCACCCGCACAGATCTGCTTTAGGGCATCTAATTCACATTTCCATATTTCCCTATTTTCATGCATTCATATTCCGCTCATACGCGGAGATACTTCTGGTGTACGAGCGTAGAAGCAGCAGGAAGAGACTGAAGGCTGTGCCTGTCTGTCCACTGCACAGGGAGGGAAATACACACACGGTTCATTTTGCGCTTAGTTTAGGTCATTATAGATAATGGACGGAGGGATATTAAATGAAATGAACAAATGCACATCGAATGGTAACCTACGATGCTCCTGTACCTCCTGAGCTCTCCGAAACGCCAAGGTCACATGCTTCACACTAATTTATAATTCCACACACTGGCTCTGCTTGTGCAGATAGCCATCAGGAGAAGGCGGGGAGGGAGTGAGGGGGAGAGAGAAAGAGAGACAGACAGAGGGAAAGAGAGTGAGAGAGAGGGGGAGGGAGAGAGATAGAGAGAGGGGGTGAGGGAGAGAGAGTGAGATAGAGAGGGAGGGAGAGAGATAGAGAGAGGGGGTGAGGGAGAGAGAGAGAGAGAGACAGACAGAGGGAGAGAGAGTGAGAGAGAGAGGGAGGGAAAGAGAGAGAGAGGGAGGGAGAGAGATAGAGAAAGGGGGTGAGGGAGAGAGAGAGAGAGAGACAGACAGAGGGAAAGAGAGTGAGATAGAGAGGGAGGGACAGAGATAGAGAGAGGGGGTGAGGGAGAGAGAGAGAGAGAGAGAGAGAGAGAGAGACAGACAGAGGGAGAGAGAGTGAGAGAGAGAGGGAGGGAAAGAGAGAGAGTGGGGGGGAGGTACTGCAGCCCTGCAGTTAAACTGAGTCTCGCCTGAACTGCTGAAGGCTCAACCTGTCCATCAAACACTAGGACCTCGGCTAAAAATAGCCATCAAAGGACACCCCCCATTCCTGTGAGGCTCTGCATGAACGCACCTATCCAAAGCAGGTTCCTCCACACCCAGGCACAGTTGGGCCCCGGAGCCCAAGGAGTCTAAATAAAGCACAAGACCTGAACAACATCCCGAAACCATTTAACCCCGCCCACAAGGGGACAGCTGATCACATGTGCGGCATTCCAGTCACTTCCTGTTTACAAAGCTCTGGTGCATTGTGCAGTACATTCAGGAACCTGATGGAGGACGCCATGTGTGTGCGAGTGTGTGTGCGAGTGTGTGTGTGTGTGTGTGTGTGTGTGTGTGCTTCTCAGCCACGCAAAACTCAGTGCTCTGTATGCACTGAGCGTCTTTTTGCACACACACACACACACACACACACACACAAGACAAGTCAAGTTCACTTCTAAAGCACGACTACCGTCAACCAAAGTGCCACACAATTATATTACACAAGCGTGTGCAAAACAAAGGATAAAATTGTAAAACAAAACATAAAGAAACATGGCAATAATACGTAAGAACAGAAGAACGAGGACAGACCTGATGTGGAATCAAAAGCAAGGGAGAAAAGATGGGATGTGAGAAGAGATTTAAATGTGTTGAAGGAGGGAGCAGACTGAATGAAAAGAGTCAGGCGATACCGCAGCCAAGGCCCAGTCACCACTCAGTTTTAACCGACACCGAGGAACCTCAGCGACCTGCGTGTGGTGCAGGGGTGCAGAAGATCAGAAATGTGACGCGGGGCCAAACCATTAAGTGCTTTAAAAACAAGCGGCAAAACCTTAAAAATCCATTCTAAAACTGGCCGGGTCAGGGAAGCAAGCCAGTGCAGGGAAGCCAGAATAGGTGTGACTAGGTCTCTTTCCTCGTGCCTGGTGATGGCCTCGCTGAGACATTGTCTCCTGGGGTCAAAGGTGAGGCTGACGGAGACCGAGGGGCGGGGAAACGCTACAGCCGAAGCGGGATGTAATCAAGGCGAGGACGACTGTTCCCGGGTCCTGAAACGACGGGAAAGGGGCGGGGCTTTGGCTCCGAGATGAAGGAACCTGGCCGTTACAGCCGAATTCATTTGTTAATAAAGTTTGAGAGCGGAATCCGAGCTGACGCCAAGGTTTTTGGCTTGAGCAGGGCAGTGACCCACGGTCATTAGAGGAACCTCTGATAGAGAGAGACAAGCCGAGTAAGATTACACACACACGCACACACACGCACACACACGCACACACACGCACACATGCACACACACACACACACACACAGCCATTCTCTCTCTTTCACACACACAAACACACTCTCTCTCACTCACACACACGCGCACTCATACACATACACAGACACAGACACACACACTCACACACACATGCACACACAGACAGACATTCTCTCTCTCTCTCTCTCTCTCTCACACACACACACACAGTTTCTCCCTCCTCTGTCCTCTCCCGACCCGCAGTGCTACACTGCTCTAACCAGGCCATGGAGCTCACCACCACCAGGGACTCCTGCCCCGGCTCCTCCCCCGGTCAAGGGGCCACTCTTCCTGGGGAAGGGCTGAGTCCGGCTGACCCCCAAAACCCAGTGGAGCTCCGAGACAATGCCTGAGCTCTCAATCACCCCACTGGCTCAGCGGCCGCAGTTAGAACAATGCAGCTGACCGCATCGCATTTCCCCCCCCCACCCCGCCGCAACCACCGAGTCAGGCGAGCAGTCAACATCTATTTCATTTGACCTCTTCAAAATGCCGGTGAAAATGTAAAAAAAAAAAACCGTCCCACAGATGCCTGTAGCGAACTTCACGTCAAACACGGTGACTGACCCACACTGTACAGGCACATGAAAGAATGTTGGTGAAAAAAGAAAGAAAATATGCTACTTTTCTTTTGAAATTGGCAGCGATATGGCAGTTTAACCGGTCCTGAAAGGGTCATTCAATGTCGAAAGTATTTCAAGTAAAATATTTGACCCAAGCCAGATTTCCACACGGCTTCATTTTAATTTTCCAAAAAAAGCGAAGCATTATCACGGCGTATCGCACAGGTTTACAGATGGCTAGAGAAGAAAATGTCATGACAGAGTGGATTTTAACAAAAAAAGCAAATAACACAAACAAACCACTTTGGTCATGAAAGGTCGCTGGGTGGTTCTTGGGTCGGAACCAGGCAGCTACTCGGATAATTTGCTCCACAGCATTTCCGACCGGGGCCAAATTTAACCTCTCAGTTTCCCAGCATTTCGGCCTACTCAGTCTTCAGTAGTGTTTATGAGGGCACAGGGAGGAAGAGAGACAGAAATGGGCTTAATTAAATTTAATTCATTCATTCGTTTAAAAAAATGTAATTCATATGATGGCGTCCGATATGCGCACATACATTTCCTCCCACCACCACCCCGCCCGCCCCCCCCCCCCCCCCCCACCCCCCCAGTTTAACACAAATTGTCATACAGCGTGGCACTGGGCCGATCATAAGGCGCTAACCCGCTGTTAGCTGCTGATGCAGGAGTTCTCTCTGGGAAAATCTGCCCTGCTGCAACGTTGGCGCAACGTTGTAGGAGCGCTCTTCGAACCCCGGACATACCCTTGACGGTGCGAAAAAGGTCCTTTCCTGCCGCGCCGTAGCCATCGCATGAACGGCTGGAAAGCTGCCAAGCGGTTCTGGCTGAACCTCCGGCGTCCCCAAATTAAGACCTTTTAACGGGACAATGAAGGCCAGTTTGACTTTCTGCCTAAATCAAAGCAGCTGAATAATTCACGCCATGTCACAATTTGCGTAGCGGATGCTTTTAAGAGGTAACACATCTCACATTTTTATATGCTTGTTGTTTTTGTTTTTTTAAGGTGTAAGATCCCAAATATGATTAGAGTGTTCTTAACTGAACATTCCAATGCTGATGTAACAATCACTGCTGGTGACTGAAAGCAGTGGCATTCTAGAACACTGACTTATTATTGTGAAGAAAAAGAAAAACATTTCAAAAATTCTAATCTTCAAAGGGTTAAATATAAAATACGCATTTCTTTTGCTAGGTGTATTGATGTCCAGGAAGCAATTCAAGGAGTTTTTGTTACTCAACATTCCTGCCCCGCGCAAGAGGGGGGCAGAAAAACAGACTTATGGGATCCTGCTGCACTAGGGTTTCCCTAATCTAATCTCCATTTCAGTTCTGGGCCGGTGGGGAAAAGGCAAAACACACACAAACCTCCCCAGGCGTGCTTTGGATTTTTCCTGTGGGGGCCCTGTTTTCTTAACCTTAGATTTACAGGCAGTCTGGGGCCGAGGACTGGAGAGTCAGGGGTGGTGGGGGGTGCTGGTGAGGGGTGGGCATGGGGGGGGGAGAGCCCTGGAAACTTAATTTTAATTTCCTGGACGAAGATACACTGCGCAGGTGTGCCATATATTTTCAGCAGTGCTCCCTGGTGGTGTCTGAAACCCTGTGAC
Organism: Anguilla anguilla; assembly: GCF_013347855.1. NCBI lineage: Eukaryota > Metazoa > Chordata > Actinopteri > Anguilliformes > Anguillidae > Anguilla > Anguilla anguilla. The sequence continues at coordinate 60,962,284 of NC_049204.1, read as the reverse complement.
TGTCTGACAAGGAACATAAAAATAAAATAAAAAATAAAAAAAACACATATTGTGTATGTATTCCAGCCCTTATAGGTTGGGGTGGGGGGTTAAGGGGGGACCATTTACACACAAATCAAAACTGTTTTGTCAGTAATTGGCTTTATCTGGGGCTGTGCTGGCGTATGGTGAACGACAGATCAAACCCAAGGTCACGAATATTTATACGTTCGTGACCTCCTGCCCGCGTTTCCATGGGAACCTGAAGGTCTGCTCAACGTCTGTACCTCAAGGGAAACGTCGCTGCTGGAGGAAAATAAACGGCGTTCAGTCTCCCAGTCCCTGCACTGTCCCCCCCCATCTTCCCTCAGAGCCCCTCGAACCCGAACCCCTGCACACCTGCAGCGTCAACACGTTGACACGACTCAAATCTCCAGTGTTAATTCTACTCCAACAGAGCAAAGTCCACAGTGCTTAAAATGTACTCTAGCAGGGCGAAAAAAGCATTGATCAGCACTGATTCCAAGAGAGAAAGAGCTATGTGTTTATTTAAACATGGCCTACTAGTCCGCAGACACTGTACCACCGCGGGCCTGTGTTTTATGCATTAACGCTCTGACCTACTTCTCCCTCCTCCTCCTCCTCCTCCTCCTCCTCCCTGTCCTTTCTCTGGCAGGACGCTTCATTTCGTAAGCCTGTCTGGGACAGGGTGAATGAGACTCGCTTTCTGCTGGGGGGAGGGGGGGAGGGAGCAGGGGGGTGGCGGTGCCGTGCCAGGTCAAGGCACTAAGGGATGTACCTCACAGACACAACAAAACAAAAACAGAAAAAAATTAATAAATAAATACAAGGGGTGACATGTGTCCCAGCACCACCATCGCCAACAACAACAACAACAACAACAACTTAGTCTTGCCTAGCAACAGAAACGAGATTTAGCACAGACAGAGGCACTGACCCTACCCTAATGGCTCACAGACAGAACCACCGACACACACTCAAAACCCCGGCACAGCTTTTTGGCAGCGTATGGCAGCCGGACGATCACAGCCACCACGAGGGAACTGTCCAGAGCAAAAACGTTAGATTCGGTACAAATGTGCACTGCATGGGCGCGAAGGCCAGACTGACTCCGTTCTTTGAACGCTGCCTTAGAAAGAAAAATGCCCAGCTGGAAATGAGCCCTGGTAGCATACATTTTACACTGTAATTTAAAAAGAAGCACAACTCCTTCGCTGACAGACCGAGAGTGGCTTTTATGTAGCGAAGGCTCACATAAACTCCGTCAGAGTTGAGTCAATCACCGCGTGTTTTAACGCGTGCCATAACGTTTGAGAACCCTCGCTTTTGGACGGGAGAGGGACGCTCGTTAAGGGCCGTCGGGGGGGTGTGTGGCGCGGACACACGGGCGCAGCATAAATTTCGGTCTGGACTGTGTGCCCGTACGGCAATTTAGACTTCTCCATCCTCGTTAGACGTCCTCCCTACTCCTCCCTGTCTCAAAAAGCGTGGTGAGTAATTAAACGATCGCTCAGGGTTTTTTTTTTTTTCTTTGCACTTCCCCTCTGGAGTTAGTTAGCCTTCTACAGCATGCAAAAAAAAAAAAAAACTTGGGTAACAGATCCAGAATATTGAGCTGAGCTCCAGAGAAAGCCGTAGGCTGTGTTAAAACACACTGTTTGCATGCAAATAGCGCTGGATGACAAGAAGAAGAAGGAAAAAAAAAAAACAAACTTGCTATTTTGCTATGATTTTAGACAACGGATGCAAAATCCAATCTGTTTCCGTGAGCTGATGCATAATTAAAATCAGATGTTTAATTGGGATGTTTTCATTAAGGGGAACGGCGTGTTATGAATCGCGCGCGGCAACGGGGGCTTTTGAGAACCCGAATAAAATCAATCTCATCTCCCTCAGCGGTCATAACGCCTTGTTTACCTAAAGACTGGAGAGAAAGAAAAAAAAACCTTTACTGTCACATCAAACCTAATGATCTGGACGAGCGGCCTAGCTTTGCATTGATTGGTCCCCGCGTTCGATTGGACCCGCGTCCGATTGGCCGACGCTCATTGGCCATTCTGTAAATAATCTGTCGAGATCCCGCTCGTTTCTAGCATCGCTTCAGGACATACGAAGACCCTTGCCATCACTGTCGTTCATTTTCATAACCCCCCCCCCCCCCCCCACCCCAAGCCAAGTAAATAAAGATCAGCTCGGCACTATGACCACAGAGAAAAACCACAACCGCATGTTCTACCAGAGCAGAACCCAATTATACTGAGGATCTATCAGAACAGAACCATAATTGACCACTGGTCATATACAGCCAGGGTCAACCAGAACAGAATCTTATTATACTCGGGTCACATATACCCTGGTTCACCAGAGCAAACACAGAGTACACCTGAAGGGCTACAGATTCTGACGAAAAGAAGAAATGATATATGACAGACAGCCATACATTATTCATACTGTCCTGGCTGTTCTACAGGCCAGAAAAGTACAAACTTTATATTTTCTGGAATGTTCGCCCACAGCTTCTTTCCTATTAAACACACACATAGTACAGCCCAGCCCAAACCACTGCAGTTGCACGGCAGCCATTTTGATAACTCCGCTTCTCACCGTCGTGGTTGGGGTTCCCCAGGGTCCAGGGCTCGTCCGAATCGAAGTGGGTGTCCCCGCCGATGCCGGGCCCGGGGAAGTAGGCGTGCGCCAGGAAGCCGCCCTCCCCGTCGAAGGGCGAGCTGTCGCCGTGGAAACCCGAGGCGAATATGATGGTGATGTCGACGTCCCGCTTGCCGTTCTCCAGGGCGCTGTACGGGACGGCCTCGAAGCGAAGGGGCGTGACGTTCTGCCACACGTCGAACGCCCGCCGGATGGCGTCGTGTGTCTCCACGGCGCCCACCTTGGGCGTGACGTTCTTAATGCTGCGGGGGGGGGGTTCGGGGCAGAGACATGGTCACAGAGCGGTTATGAATGATCACAGGACAGTCATAGAGAGGTCATGAACGGTCACAGAGCACTGGCAGGGTGGTCATTGAATAGTCATAAGATGGTCATATAGCTGCCAGGAGCTCAAGGAACAGTCACAGAGTGTTCATTGAGCAGTCATAAGATAGTCACAGAGTGTTCATTGAACAGTCATAGGTTAGTGACGAAGTGGTAACGGAACAGTCATAGGAAATCACAGGGTGGTAACGGAACAGTCATAGGAAATCACAGGGTGGTAACGGAACAGTCATAGGAAATCACAGGGTGGTAACGGAACAGTCATAGGAAATCACAGAGTGGTAACGGAACAGTCACGAATGGAACACTCTCGGAACAGTAGCCGAGATGCATGCCAGCCGAGGCACAGATTTCCGGAGCCAAATTTTAAAAGCATTTCCAAAAATACACTGCTGACTCCTTTACATAATACACTGTGCTGAAAAAGGAAAATATCGATATGTTCAATCTCCAATAAGGCGCACGAGATCATATTTCCTCCTGCACAACAGGCCTTGGTGGTGATGCAGCAAAGTTGTTAGGATCGTATGCTAACAGAGGTCTATTCATTCAGCATCTGATCGGATATTCTGGTTGTGACAAAAACTCCTTTCTTCCACACATTTCAGAGCTCACACTGTAATGCCACATAAAGGTTGCCAGTTCAAATCCAGGAAGAGCAACTGCATTTCCACCACTAAGCAAGGCACACTGCTTACTTTACAATGCTTACCCTAACTGCCTTAAAAAATCTATCTACTGTTAATCTCTCTCTTTCACTCTGCCTCTCTCTCTCTCTGATGAACAATAGCATTTTGTTTAATATCGGAAGTGCCAGATACAGTATGTGCTACATCGTTCATAAAAATAACGCACGGCTTCAAACGTAGTACTAGGCCCGCATTCTGGCTACTCCCACAACTGATACAGAATGTTGTACTGGAGGATGGAGATATTAAGCTTCTCTCTCTCTCTCTCTCTCCATCTCTCTCAGTCTCTCTTTCTCTCTGTCTCACTCTCTGCAAAATGTATTTTTTTTTGTGAAATATCTACGCCTTCCTCAGGGGAGGAACAGATGCGAGAAAATTTCAGAGTGAATGGCACACCCCTCCCCCCTCCCTACCCCTCCCCCCATCCCCCATCGCAGCTTCACTCCACTCAGCTTCAACATTATCATTCCTGTTTTTTTTCCCTCTCGTCCCTCGTTGGATGAATTCAAAGAAATTGATATGTATTCTTTCCTGCCGATGCTGGGTGCGTGATGTGTGTGTGTGTGTGTGTGTGTGTGTATGTGTGCAAAGCCAGCCCTCTGTGGCCTGTCCCCTCCTTTAAACACAGAGAACTTCAGATAAAATCAACCGTGAAAATAATTTATTCTGAATGTAAAAACTGGAAAAAACACAGTTATCGATCCCAGGTTAACACCCACACCACCCTGCACCACACACACACACACATACACACGCACGCAAGCACGCACACACACACACACACACACCCGCATGGTTATGGTATGAGGTGAGGGGGAGGGGAGGAAATAGATTGTTTTTCGCCACTTAATATCACATTTTTCCTGAGGAAGTCACGAGCCACCGATCAAATTTACAGTTCGGTATTCTGTCGGAGAGGATGAGTCTTGAATCTTGGCAGAGGGAATCTTGGAGCACAAATCTGTGCTGATTTCTTTCTTGCTAAATACCTTCTAAAGTCACGGATGTGCAGATATTCATTATAAACTGTAACTGTCATCATTAATTAATGTTAATCATCAGTCATTTCATCTTCACTATCAAACACTCTGCTGTAATTCCATATTCAGATACATATTTTCATCCTCCTTTGTTCTTAAGATACGGTTTTATTTCACGTTTACCCGCAGATGTAAAAACAAAGTTTTAAGTGGGTGCAGACGCACAACACAGACACTTTTTACGCTGTCTCGTGGATGCGATGTCATCTGAGGTGGGTGTGATGTCATCGGACCTGAATGCAATGTCATTTGAGGTGGATGTGATGTCATCTGAGTAGGTTGTCATGTCATGTCATTTCAGGCGGATGTGATGTCATCGGACCTGAATGCAGTGTCATCTGAGGTGGATTTGTGGTAGACGCGATGTCATTTGAGGTGGATGAAATGTCATCTGAGGTGGATGTGCAATGTGACATCCTTTACGGATAAGGCATATCCGTAGGATATTATTTTCACTGAATGAAATGCGAGGCGTGATTTTCCCTTGCTTTCAGTTATCATGTTATCTAGTCAGATCCATCTCAGATGATTCACAGGCAGTTCATCTGATTGGCTAACCGTGAATCAACATGGACCAGAGCAAAAATAGCCTTCACCTTGTTAACATGGCATGACATGATTTTAATGTTAAAAAAAAAAAAAAAAACTCATAGCAATTAACCGAGAAAATAATTGTCTCATGGTCTGGTGATTAGATGAAGTAAAGGATGCCTTCTTTAATGAGGGAATATCATATCAGAAAGAGAGAGATGCTTTTATCACGTGCACAGATAGAGGAAGGAAACAAAAAAAGAAAGATGTTAACTGATGCCAGCTGTTTCTATAAATACTTTAGACCACCCAGATGGACAACTCAATATCCTTAACGCTGAAAGTTATTTATATCTTTCCAGTAACTGTCGCAACTTATTACTTTTCACGAGGGGGGAGGGGCCAGTTACCATAGCAAAGTCGATGGATGTACCTCTTCATGAACATCTATGAGCAGAAATACTGCACTCTGAGCTGCTGTATAAAACCAGTGTGTCCTTGTGTCTCAAAGAGGATAGGAAGAATGCAGCACCTGACAATCTGGTTACGATAGAATGTCTATGGCATTTGTCCATTCCTCTGCAGAGAACAATATATAATCTCTCCAGAGCCACAGACAGGGAGGGTGAGTCTGTGTATTGTGTTTTCTCCCCTGTTGTAACATTTTGAAGATTTTTGAAGGGTGAACCACATCTGTGATTTGCTATTGAGGTTTGAGAATTGGGCATAAGCACCGACCCACCATTTTTAACTACAGGTCAGGAGAGAGTGCTGATTCATTTTTAATGAGGGAGTTTGAGCCTGACATGCCTTGACTTCAGCATCTACTGTGGTTCTCATTTATGCAGGTAAACCAATGCAGTCAGGGACGTTGTCAGTCAGGAAGTGCAGAATAGCAGTACAGTAAAAAAAAAACAAAAAAAAGAAAAAGCCCACAAGCATCTCCATATTTACGACAAAAGCAATTCCATTTTTACTCTGCAAATCTAACTGGACATGGATGGCACATTTTTATAATGCCAGAATGACAGTAACTACGTAACTGTAAATACATTTTTTACACCCTCACCTCCCTGTGCAATCCACCTTCTGTTCCCAACTACAGTGTAGCTGAGGACTGGTTTCTCTTCTCACACTGTACACAGCCCTGTTTAGTGCCCAACGAGGAGTTTTCCGTTTGGGAGTGTTTAGTACTGAGAATATCCCTTTTTTTCTGTTTCCTTAACCCTTTATGGTGTAAGTAGTATCGCAAATAATGTTCCTGACTGAACATTCTAATGCTGATGTCACAATCACTGCTGGTGACTGAAAGCAGATGGAGTTCTAGAACACTGATTTAGAATTAAAAAAATTTAAAAAAACATTCCAAAAAGAAACCTATTCTTCAGTGGGTTAATTTAAACACACAGTATGTGTGGTGCGGCAGAAGCTGGGTGAATCCGTGGGGACAGGGAGAGGGAGGAGAGGGGTACCACCTCAGTTCTTGGTGAGAGGAGGAAGGGCTGAGGTGTGGGTCGGGGGAGCGGGAATTTCGACAGGGAACATCTGCGCCCGTCCCATCTGCTCGCCCCAGCTGTGGGAGAGCGAGGCACGCAGACACATGTGCATGCACATTCCACGCCCCTCAAAACTGAGCTCTGTCCCCTTACAGTAGTATCAGCAGTTTTAACTCCAGTCCTGGAGGGAAGCAGTGCCTGCAGGTTTAACTCCAGTCCTGGAGGACCACAGTGTCTGCAGGTATAACTCCAGTCCTGGAGGGAAACAGTGCCTGCAGGTTTAACTCCAGTCCTGGAGGACCACAGTGTCTGCAGGTTAAACTCCAGTCCTGGAGGGCCGCAGAGCCTGCAGGTTTAACTCCAGTCCTGGAGGGCCACAGTGCCTGCAGGTTTAACTCCAGTCCTGGAGAGCGGCAGTGTCTGCAGGTTTAACTCCAGTCCTGGAGGGCCGCAGAGCCTGCAGGTTTAACTCCAGTCCTGGAGGGCCACAGCGTCTGCAGGTTTAACTCCAGTCCTGGAGGGTTGCAGCGTCTGCAGGTTTAACTCCCGTCCTGGAGGGCCGCAGTGTCTGCAGGTTTAACTCCAGTCCTGGAGGGCCGCAGTGTCTGCGGGTTTAACTCCAGTCCTGGAGGGGGCGCTGTGTCTGCAGGTTTAACTCCAGTCCTGGAGGGCTGCAGTGTCTGCAGGTTTAACTCCAGTCCTGGAGGGTTGCAGCGTCTGCAGATTAAACTCCAGTCCTGGAGGGTCACAGCATCTGCAGGTTTAACTCCAGTCCTGGAGGGGGCGCTACGTCTGCAGGTTTAACTCCCGTCCTGGAGGGCCGCAGTATCTGCAGCATTTGTCTGTTTTCCTATCAATCAGCAACCTGCTTAGAACTTGCGGGATGCTTTAGCAAATCGATGAATTAAACAGACCTCTTAGGAGCTGAAACACAGAGGAAACCAGCTGATACGCCAGATACCTCTCACCCCTTGTCTGTTCTCCCTGGCCATCTCTCCTCCCATCTGTTTTGCTCTATTAACACTTCCATTCCTCCTCCTTGCCCCCCCCCCCTCCATTTCTCCATTTCTCCTTCACTCTCCCTCTCCATTTTTCAGCCCTCTCTTCCTGTGCAGACCCTTTGCTTGACCCTGGGGTAACGAACTCGGTGGCCAATGTGATAAAGGCACCATACTGTCAATTGTTTTGGCGTAGCGTCAATGACACGCGCGCACACGAGTCGTATTCACGAGAGTCATGTGACGATGAAGTCGTCATAACGACGTGAGGATTTAGGGCACGACCTCGAAGGGGACGTGGGGCAGGAGCAGCCGCCCTCTGGCCCTTCCTCTGCCATGCATCGCCTTTTATTCATGCGGAATTCCCATAGCGGTGCCCTCAGTCGCTGCGGCTGTCCGGTACACCGGGGCCAATGGAAGATCACACAGAGCCGACCTTTGACCCCGAAAACAAAGTAATCCTGGCTTATGTAGGCTGCACAGTTTCATTTAACCTACATTACTGCTAAAGAGCCACGCGTGGCCGAGAAAAAAAACACTAAAAACACAAGCAACTAAATATATCCAAGGAGAGGGAGGGAGGGAGAGATGGAGGAAGAGAGAAGGACAGGCAGGTGGAAGAGAGGTGGGGTGTGAGTGTGTGAGAGAGGAGTGGGAGGGAGAGTGGAAGAGAGAGAGAGCGTGAGGGGAGAAAGAGAGAATGAGTATGAGAGAGAGAGAGAGAGAGAGAGGGGGGGGGGGGAAGAGAGAGAGTGACTGTGTGAAAGCTGAGAGAGAGAGAGGGGAAGAGAATGACTGTGTGAAAGTTGAGAGAGAGAGGGCAGTTCTGTATGGATATTGTTTACAGAGAGACACAGCCTGGCTGTTTGTTTGTGGGTATAGGGCGAGCAGGCGGACACAGAGGAATTTGATGGGTAACAGCGGTGTTACAGACACAAGCACAGTGCTGTTACAGACACAAGCACAGCGCTGTTACAGACACAAGCACAGTGGTGTTACAGACACAAGCACAGTGCTGTTACAGACACAAGCACAGTGGTGTTACAGACACAAGCACAGTGCTGTTACAGACACAAGCACAGTGCTGTTACAGACACAAGCCCAGTGCTGTTAGACACAAGCACAGCATTACATCACGCTTTCCAGTGCCTGTGTTCATTTACAGCAGGGCTTCAGGCACTAAGCTTGCAGCTGGAATGCTTTCATATCAGACATGTAGTCATGACGACAACTCACCTGTACGTGATGTGCCTGTGCTGCCACCTCTGTCCCGTGAGGGCGTACCGCCGTCTCCGCACGTTGAATTTAGAGGCCCCCCCTAGCTGGTCTGGAACCCCACATCGAGGCTTTTTCATCCAACTGCACGGCACAAGACAGAGGTATCAGAGCTGGGTCCCCCAGCCGCGCTGCTTGATGATATCACAATACAGTGTGTCACTCCCTGGGGAACACAGAGGCGCGCCCTGATGACATCACAATACATCATTCCCTGGGGCCTATTAGTGGTGCATGCTGATGACATGACAACACATCACCCGCTGGGGTTCTGGAATCAGGACGACATCACTCTGCATCACAATGCTTTGCGTTTTGAAACCAATTCCTGATCACGTACACAGCACTGTACACTGTAAATTGTACCCAGGGGCTACTTAGGGTTGGGTAAAACAGCCTTCTCTTATTTAGTGCCCTGGTCATGGAGTAAACTTCAGAAGACTCTCCATTTTAATAATCTTGTCTCTTCAGACTAGTTCAAAGCCATGATCAATGGTTGTGTAACTGAAGAAGGTACTTTTCCGAAGCTGGATCTAATATTGAATGTCTGTTCTGCGTATTCGCTATATTTAATAAAAGATTTTTTTACTTTTGAAGGTTTGCAATGGTGTGCTGTCTTGGCCAGGCCTCCTCAAAAAAGGGGTTATTAATCTCGAGGGACTTTCCTGGTTAAATAAAAGTAAAATAAAAATCAAATCGAATAAATCACTCATCGCTCCCTTCCATCTCACGTGTTTTTCATTATGTATCCACCGATGAACAGGCCGGTTTCAGTAACAGCAAAAACCTGTGACGTCACAGTGGGGTGTCCTGTACCCAGGGCTGGATGGAGCCATGCCAAGCTGTCAATCACGCGCAGATTTGAACCAGAGTTCTCTTCATCGCTTCATACGAGTCAAGAGATTGATAACAGATGTGGCGAACATCCGCTACAAGATTCATGAAGCCTCGGCTGATGTTTTAGCCTTGAGGGTTATTTACTGTCTCAGAAACGGCGAGGGTGGCATGACGGGGGCGAATGAACATCTCCGGAGTTCTGCGAAGCCTGAACTCTACAGGGATCCTAAGGTGACCCGGAGGCGATTCGTGTTGGCGTCTCACAGGTTTTTTTTTATTTTGTTCTGTCTCTCACCTTTCGGGAGAAAATACAATGATCCCTCAGTCGACGTTTCAAGTTCAAGTTCCAACACAGAGCGGCTGATATCGAGTCACCAGGAGGATTACGCATTCTGTGTCACTTCCTGGTTCAACTGAGGAGTGCCTGCTCCTATCCAAGGCCCATGGGCAGGTACAGGGTCTCCTGGTTTTCATTGTTATCAGACCCTGAAAGTAGCAGTCACTCAGACCGATTAAAGCAGTTCATTACACGTTAATGGGTTTAAACTACGTTCTTATTTTTCAGGTGACAACAAAAGCCAGCGGACTCTGCACCTCCCCAGGCTCAGCTCCGAGGGGCGCTGACGTGGAGATCGGCATCTCGGAACCATCGATGATCAAAAAAAAAAAAAAATCAGAAATGAGTTAGAGGTTCGGTGCAAAAAATCAACTTTGATAAGAGTCCATTTTGAGGATCCTGTCGAAATGTCGCCGCCCTCAAATTTAGCAGAATGCATCACTTGAAAGCATAATAGCGGAGTGCTAGCACTGCTGCCTTCTGAACCGGACCGGACTCAGACAAACTGCTGAACCGACGCTACAGACGTCACTCAGGGGCTGAGAGGAAGGCGTGACGATCGCACTCCCGCCTCCCCGTGCGCCTCTGCGGCGGGCGCTAGCCCTGGATAGGGCGCTCTAATGAGAGTTCGGAAAGGAGGCCTGCTCAGCCAGAGACTAATGTCTGTCACACTTAACGCAACCGAGTCACCAGCATCCACATAATCAACCCTCGCACCCCTCGCACGGGCTCATTACCCCCGCCGCACTGCACACAAAAACATATCATTTTTTCATTTTATTTTACTTTTTTTTTTTTTACAGCAAACATAAAATAAATGAATGCATAATTTTCAAAAAAAAAAAAAAAAAGACACGGTAAATTTAGAAAAGGGTCCTCACCTTAACGTGTTTTCGCTACACCACCGTACAGAAAGCAAAGGGAGAAACAAACAGCAGTTAAGACATTGGCTGGATGAGGTTGGGGGGAGTGGGCGGAGCAGAGGGATGGGGCAAGGGGGGCGGGGCCTCATGCTGAGTGACAGGAGCTGAAGAGCAGTCTAATCCCTCTGTGTTTACCATGTAAATGGCTGGATCATAGTGCAGAAACCTGACTGAGTTCTTTCATTCTGACGGTAACCCAAAGTGCCTGATTGGGTTCTCTCATTCTGACTGTGACTCAGAGTGTGTGGCTGAGTTCTTTAATTCTGACTGTGACTCAGAGTGTGTGGCTGAGTTCTTTAATTCTGACTGTGACTCAGAGTGTGTGGCTGAGTTCTTTAATTCTGACTGTGACTCAGAGTGTATGGCTGAGTTCTCTCATTCTGACTGTGACTCAGAGTGTGTGGCTGAGTTCTTTAATTCTGACTGTGACTCAGAGTGTGTGGCTGAGTTCTTTAATTCTGACTGTGACTCAGAGTGTGTGGCTGAGTTCTTTAATTCTGACTGTGATTCAGAGTGTGTGGCTGAGTTCTTTCATTCTGACTGTGACTCAGAGTGTGGGGCTGAGTTCTCAGACATGCGGTCTGCTAGCCCGTCTAGCTTGGACAAGGCCGCAGGCCCTCACAGCTGAATACATGCAGTCTGTATCCATAAAGCATCTCAGAGTAGGATCACACATCCATATCCTCACCTTTTCCATTACCAGTTAAAAGATTAAACTGATCTTACGTTGGGCCCAGTATTCATAAATCATAAGACCCGGGACCCGGATCCTGGATCAGTGCTCCTACTCAGATGCTTTATGAATACTGACTGGCCCTAACATAGGACCAGTCCTGCATGCATAATGAGCTGGGTTTTGCAAGGTTCGGAAAAGATCAGCACTCATCTTTTGCCTAAACACAAGTGTCAGTTTCATTCTGGCCAAACACTGGGGATCTCTTGATTTTTTAAACGGGGGAGAAAAAAAAAGAAACTGAAAATGCACAGCTGCACTTCACTGTGAGCCAAAGTTAAGGTCCATTAAATCCAGGCCTTAATTATGGACGGTTAATTGCAGCTGAGCATTGCAGTCCACCACAGCAACACAGTGAGGGTGGGTGTAACATGAGAAGGCACATTTGATGCAGTGCACCATTGTAATAGAGTGTTAACGGGTGTGAGAGGGTGCGAGTAGGTTGTGAGTGGGTTTGAGTGGTTGTGGGTGGGTGAGAGTGGATTTGGGTGGATGTGAGTGGTTGTGAGTGGGAGTGAGTGTGTGTTAACGGGTGTGTGAGTGTGAGTGGGTTTGAGTGGTGTGCGAATAGGTTGTGAGTGGGTTTGAGTGGTTTTGGGTGGGTGTGAGTGGGGTGTGAGTGGTTGTGAGTGGGAGTGAGTGTGTGTTAACGGGTGAGTGAGTGTGAGTGGGTTTGAGTGGTATGTGAATAGGGCGTGAGTGGGTTTGAATGGGTGTGAGTAGGCGTGATGCTGAGAGACTCACTCGATGGTGATGGTGTCCAGCGACCCTGTGATATTCAGGCCATACAGACGCTGCATAGCAGCGATAGCAGACTGCATGGTCTGTGTGGAGCGCAGGACTGACATTCGGGGGTCAGTGGGGGGCAGGTACCCGTACCTCTGGAGCCAGGCCTGTGGGGGGGAGGGGGGGGGGGCAGGGGGTTAGAACTGAATACTTCCATCAATGACAAAGCAGAAATTACAATGGGCTTCCGTCTATGAACAGACCAGACTTCCTGATTCTGTCTGCGTCCGTCTGTCTGTCAGCTCAACCTCTCCTTCCAGAGCTGTCTCCACTCATAGTTATGTTCATGATCTTCACCATCACCATCATCATCATCATGACTACGACTGTAATCATCAACATCAGTGCTATTATCATAATCATAACCATCATCATCATCACCATAATCTATATCGTCATCATCACCTTCATCGTCATTACCGTCTTCAATATCATTATCATCACCACCATCACCATAATCTATATCGTCATCATCATCATCATCATCATCATCATACTTCTCTCGCTCGGCCACCACCAGCAACACTTCAGATCATGCAGACCACTGAAGTCACATGACACACAGGAAGTGATCCAGGCCTCCGTACTGGACCCGATCTCACTCAACCCCCATTCCCCTGAAACAGCACTTACCGACCCACAGTGTTGTGCAGTGCTGTCTGCCATGCAAATGACACTTGGTGCGAGGGGGAAGGGGGGGGGGGGTATTGCAGGGGGTTGGGGTGTGGGTTTTTCCGTCCAGGGTGGAGCAGCAGCACCACAGGATGTACCTCGAAATGTAATTTCCAACAACAAAATACTTTATCTTGGTGTAGTGCTTGTTGTTTCTACATGTACTCTTCTACTGCCATGCAATGTGCTCATAAATAAAAGAGAAAACATTTAAAAATGATTTCAAAGGCTTTCTTTTTTGTTTTCCCCTGCTAGGAACCATTACGCGCAGACCTTCTATTTATTTATTTATTAGTTATTTTTTTTGTTTTTGGCTATTTGATTTTTGAGCTTTCAAAGTTTCTAAGGCTGTAATGAAACTATGGTGCCATGCAAAGGTTTTCAGTGCCAGTGGGGATTCTGTCCTGCATGATCGCTGTCACACAGGGGTTCTGCTGTCTTTCTACAGTCCGAGGTCTTGACTGTGCATCCCTGTTTGTGAGGTATGTGTCATGTCTGTATCCATATTGCAGTGAGTTTACCATGTAGCCTTGGTCTGTAGTTACAGGGTTGTGGGTTTACCATGCAGCTTTGGTCTGTAGTTCCGGGGCTGTGAATTTACAATGAAGCTTTGGTCTGTGGCTACTGGGCAATAGGTTCACTGCTTTCCTCAGGGCTGTAAGTAAGAGAATGGTATATTTCTTGTGGTAGGAGGTTATTGTATATTCCTCTGATGGATATCTGGGTTTGTGGTCAAGTGAAACCTTCCTGTAGGTCAGGGAAGCATGCAAGGCATCCATAGTGATATCATCTCTCTCTCTCTTTGTCTCTCTATCTCAGTGTCTCTCCCTTTCCCTCTCTCATTACCTTTCTCATTTGCTCCCCCCCACCCCCCCTCCATATCACCTCTTTTTTTGCATATACCCCAGGAGTGAGGAGAGGCGAAGGGTTTCTAGGGAGTGGCAGAGCCCATAAACCCTGTGTGTTGCAAACCTGAGGTCAAACACATCTCCAAAATACCTCAACTCTTTCAGTACCTGGAAAAAGCACTTCTGCAAATCCCAGATTGCTTTCAGCGAAACGCGTTTCAAATCGAAACTCACAATCACGCAGTAAGCAATTTCTCTCTGAATAAAGGAGAAAGTAATTGCCTCTTTTAAAATCGTTCCCTGCAACCTGCAATGACGTTTCCTGGTGTCTAAAAGGATAAAATGCTACAGCTTTCAGACCCCTGGTCTGGTGACAGGTCCTTGATTCAGCCAAGAGCCAGGCCCAGGTCCAAACACTCCAACACTTACTGCTCGACACCCGGCAATACCACAAAATAACGGCGCTTAATTGGAAAAAAACTATTTAATAAATAATTCCCTGAAGTTCAAAGAGAGAAAAGAAAAGAAAATACACTGGAAGACATAGCGCTAACGCCCACGCCACGCTAACAGCATCCGATTAAGCTCGGTAATGAGAGGTTTGAAAGGGCAAATGTGATCTCTAATAAAGCAGTTCTACCTAGAACATTACATCCACAGTGGAACAGAATTCTAGAGCCCGACCGCTCTCCAAGATCAGAAAGGAGACTCTACACACAAACACAAACACAAAAATTCACCTGGGAAATGAATCGCAAATGTATTGCTAGTATATATGCACAGCAGTGAATATACAGCATGTGGGCAGTAATGAACACTATTAGACCACACCCCGTAATGCAAAATTAAGAACAGGCTCCACCCAGAACTACACTCATGCTCCTGCTGCTCCTGCAACTGTACGTGCTTATAAAAGACTTTCGGACTTTGTTGACTTGAGTTTGATCACCCACCCCACCCCCACCCCCACCCCCACCCCCCTTTCAAAAAAACAGAAATGAAAGCAGAGAACGCTCCTAGCATGAGCACGACGACTCGTTTTAAGAGGCGGGGAAGGTGTGTCGGCCACGCTCGCCTCCCACAGCCCAGAGACTCCGGAAAGCAGGAGCTCAAAGGCTCAGAGCCGGCAGTGCAGCCCACAGCTGTCAGTGGAGGGGAGCAGATTTATTGATCGTGTGGGGTGGGGGGGGGACTCCCAAGGGAAGTTCTAGAACAGACGAGCACATGACCTTACAGCCGGCCGGGTGTCTGGGGGTGGCTCGGGAGGGGGGGGTGGGGGTTTGACGGGGGGTGGGGGCTGGTGGATGCAGCAGTACAGTGCCTCTGTCAGCTCTCAGGATTTATCTCTCTGCCATAGATCACTCCTGTGCACAGATACTCCACCTCAGAGCAGCCATTACAGACCTGGAGGTGAGCCTGCAATTTCACTCCCTTTAGAGAATCAGGATGCATGAGAGAGCACTCACACACACACACACACACACGCACTCACACACACACACACACACACACACACGCACTCACACACACACGCACGCACGCACGCACACACACACACATACACACACACACACGCACACACACACACACACACACACACGCACGCACACACACACACATACACACACACACACGCACACACACACACACACACGCACTCACACACACACACACACATACACACACACACACGCACACAAACACACACACACACGCACGCACACATACACACGCACGCACACACACACTCACACACACACACATACACACACACGCACTCTCACACACACTCACACACACACACACACACTCACACGCACACACACACACACACAAACACACACACACACACACACACACTCACACACACACATACATACACACACAAACACACACACACACACACGCACACACACACACACACACACACGACACACACATAGCCAAAAAAATACAGATGAATACAGATGGCAATGAACTTGTATGAATCTCCTCTTAAATGAACTTGGTACACCTTGTTAATGGGGATGTAGAAGAAAAAAAAAAGCACCTGACAGCTTAACAAGCGGAAAAGGGCTTAATTAGCCATAAGGGGGCAGCGTGAGAACACCGCCTCATTAACGAGCAAGGCCTTCGCCTGGGGGGGGGGACCTAGGGGGAAGCATGTCCATGGAGACACGCCCAAAGCTCTGTTTCCAACGGCAACAGGGACCACGCGCTGCCGTGGGAATCCGGAACGCGAACGCCACACACACACACAAATCGGGATCGTGGGATACGGCAAGTAAAGCGCAATCTGATTGGCAGGCAGAGCTGGGAGCAGAAACCTCACCATAACGGCACGCAGACTGAAGGAGGACGTGACGTGTTCCACACAGGAAATGTATTTGGCATACATATTTTTTTTGTTACTTCTGTCTGCGGCATTCGGTCCGGCGGTGGACCGGATTGGTCTCGGCCCGGGCCGGCTGGTGGAGAGGGCACACGCACCTGGGTTGCGTTAGCTAAATCAGCCCAGGTGCTTAAAGGTGCGCTGCTCCCCACAGTTCGGTGCCGAGACCGGGAGCTCACACTGAGACAGCGAGAGTTTTGATTTTCGTTTAATTTTGTTTCGTTTGTCCGAGCACTGCAAGGCAGAGAAAGCAATCCGCTGATGAAAAGCAGGAGGGGCTGGTCTGCCGAAAAGCAGGAGGGGCTGGTCTGCCGAAAAGCAGGAGGGGCTGGTCTGCCGAAAAGCAGGAGGGGCTGGTCTGCCGAAAAGCAGGAGGGGCTGGTCTGATGAAAAGCAGGCCAGCTATGAGCCGGGCCCTGAAAAGTTGCCTCTCAGTTTTGCTTTCTTTTGTCTTTTTTATTTTAGTTTGTTTTAGTTCATTTTTTCCCCCCTAAAACCTGTGAGGAGGAAGAGTGAAGGTGTTTGTTTATTTCATTTTGTGTTTGTGTGGGTGCGCTCTTTCTCTCTCTCTCTCTCTCCATGCGGCAGCCAATGGTGTTTCCAGGAACTGCCGCATCTCCCTCCCATGGGTGTCACCCCGGCGTGTGACACACTGTCACTTTTATTTGTTTTATCTTTTTCCCTCTCTCGTGTGTCCCCTCTTCTGCCACCCGCAAGCTTCACAAAATTTGCCTGACCTGTTGATCTTTGTTTTGAAGAAAAAGACAAAAAGTGCATGAGGAAACATGGATGATCACGCTCTCTGTTACTGACTGCTGCTCCAGCTCCTCAGGGGGGGCATCTTAGAGTTATGGACAGGCGAGTGTGTCCATGTCCTGCTGCGCCTGCTCCTACTGCTGCTCCTGCTGCTCTTAATGCCACTGCTCAGGTCACTGCTCCTGCTACTGATGCTGCTCCTGCTCCTTCTCCTGCTGCTGGTCCTTCTGCTGCTGCTCCTGCTACTACTGCCCCTGCACCTGCTGCTCCTTTTACCACTACTGCTGCTCCTGTTATGGCTGCTCATGCTGTTCCTGCTGCTGCTCCTGGTCCTCTCCCTGATCCTGCTACTGCTGAACTGCTCCTGCTGCTCCTGTTATGGCTGCTCCTGCTGCTCCTGCTGCTGCTGCTCCTGCTACTGCTTCTGCTACTACTGTTGCTGCTGCTGCTCCATTATAACCAATTTCATTTCACACACTTAGCACAATGATTCCATCCACTATGATTTCCATTAGAGGGCAACGAGGGAATCTCCACCTAGCCAGGCGCTTGTGTGAACTCCGACCCCCCCTGGAAAATGAATTTATTCTTAATCTCTTCTCGCCACACGGTTAAACACCTCAAGCGAACGCACCGTGGGGCCTCAGCCAATCGAGAGTGTGGGTGCAGGCGTAAATTCCTGGGTTGCCATGGCAACAGAGCCAGTGGGGGGGGGGGGGAGTAGGGAGACTGGGGGGAGGGGTGTCCATGGACAGGATCAGAGCTGATGGCGCCTTCGCAATCGCTTACATTTTTATTTCGAGGGGGGGGGGGGGGGGAGTCTAAGCACTGCTGTATTTGACCCTGCTGACTGAAGGTAAAATAATGAATAAATAAGAAAGGAGAAGTAAGAGTGCAGGTCCCCAGCTAGCTGCCCACCTCGGCTCGGCTCGGCTCGGCTCGGCTCGGCTCGGCTCGGCTCGGCTCGGCTCGGCTCGGCTGGGCCGCCGAAGCCGCTGCTTTCATCAGAGATTCAGAAGCCCGACAGCAGACAGCTGGGCTTCACCAGACCAGGGGAGGGCTTTCAAAAACAGAGAGAGAGCCAGGAGAGGAGGAGAGGGGAAGAAGGGAGGAAACGGAGGAAAAGGCAGAGGGTAAACCTCCGCAAACATCGCCGCGTCCGCGCCAGCAGGCCACGGCGGGAATAAAAGCGCGAGCGGAGACGAGCTGAACGCCACGCCGCCGCCGACTCCGTCAGGCCAGAGCTGCGTCTCCTCTCACCCTGTGCCGTAGGAGGGGGGGGGCTGTCCCAGCACCGTGTCCCGTATACTTAGCGGCTGTTGGGAGTAAACGTTTAGCTCAGAGGGTCACTGGTGCTGGTAGCTGGATGCTGTGGCCAGTATACTTAGCGGCTGGTGGGAGTAAACGTTTAGCTCAGAGGGTCACTGGTGCTGGTAGCTGGATGCTGTGGCCAGTATACTTAGCAGCTGTTGGGACTAAACGTTCAGCTCAGAGGGTCACTAGCGCTGGTAGCTGGATGCTGTGGCCAGTATACTTAGCGGCTGGTGGGAGTAAACGTTTAGCTCAGAGGGTCACTAGCGCTGGTAGCTGGATGCTGTGGCCAGTATACTTAGCGGCTGGTGGGAGTAAACGTTCAGCTCAGAGGGTCACTGGTGCTGGTAGCTGGATGCTGTGGCCAGTATACTTAGCGGCTGGTGGGAGTAAACGTTCAGCTCAGAGGGTCACTGGTGCTGGTAGCTGGATGCTGTGGCCAGTATACTTAGCGGCTGGTGGGAGTAAACGTTCAGCTCAGAGGGTCACTGGTGCTGGTAGCTGGATGCTGTGGCTAGTATACTTAGCGGCTGTTGGGAGTAAACGTTCAGCTCAGAGGGTCACTAGTGCTGGTAGCTGGATGCTGTGGCCAGTATACTTAGCGGCTGGTGGGAGTAAACGTTTAGCTCAGAGGGTCACTAGCGCTGGTAGCCGGATGCTGTGGCCAGTATACTTAGCGGCTGGTGGGAGTAAACGTTTAGCTCCGGCGATCACAGAGAGGGGTGACGGGATCGTTCGGCCCGGTTAATTTACTGGAAGTCGGACGGGACGCAGGCAGGCCTGAACGCTGGAACCGTTCCCAGGGCCGACGGCACGACGGGAATCCGCACGGCGGGAATCCTCCGAGCCCGCGCTGCCTTTCAATTATTCAGTCTGGCTGGGGCGGGGGGGGGGGACCGGGTCGGTGGATGTGGGGGTGGTGGGCGATGGGCAGGGAGACCGGAAAAGGGAGACCGGCAGCCGACGGAGGTTGGGGGGGGGGGGGGGGGGGGGGCAGGGGGGGGGGACCGGAGGCAGTAACCCGAGCGGAGTTCAGCTGAAGTCTACCGTTACCCTCGCGGCCGGAGCCAGTTAACGGCAGCAGCTTGGACCGGTTAAAAATGTCCTCAAGTGCTGCGGGGCTGGGGGTGAGGGGGGTGGGGGGGGAGGGGTGAGGGGGGGAGGGGGAAGGAAAACATTTTCCAGCCACCGCTTCCGGTTGGTCCGTCTCTCTCATGCCCTGTGTTTGGGATCACGGCTGAAAGAGTCTGATTATCTGGCAGAAGGAGCTACAGCCTTTGGGGGGGTGGGGTGGGGTGGGGTGGGCGGGGGGGGGGTGTCCCAGCCTGAACCCACCCACACACACACACACACACACACTCACACACACTCTCCCATCTCTCTCTCTTTCCCTCTCTCTCCCGTCTCTCTCTCTTTCTCTACCCATTATGCCATTAAACATTAATGGTGAGATGCTGTCCAAAAAAACAAAGAAATAACAGTGCAACGTGACTGCAGTTCATCAAAGGCGACGGATGCAGTAACTGTCATGTTCCGGGGCACACACACACGGGCATACATGTTCACGCATTCATATAGACATACGTGTGCGTGTGTGTGTGTGTGTGTATGTGTGTCCGTGTATGTGTGTATGTGTGTCCGTGTGTGTGCGCGCGCGCATGTGTCTCTCTGTCCGGTGTGCTTGTGTGTGTGTTAACAGGAGTACGCGCATAGACACGTTTGTGAATGCGTGTGTGCTTGTGTTTGAACATGCATATGCGTATGCACCTGTGCATGCGGGTGCGTGCCCGCACACATGCACACGCACAGCGTACGCGTGTACTCACAAGTGCACGAAGCACTCGATGCAGTTCTCAACTTTGCCTTCCTCGTAACTCAAGCACTGAAGACAGGGCAATGCCTACGACTTCAAGGTTAATCTATGGCATCTTGCCAGCCTTTCTACAGACAACTTCCATCTTCCTCAAAGTCCGAGCCAGTCTTTCAAGAGAATCTGCCGGATGTCACTGAAAATAAATAACAACCCTGCAAACGACGGACTTAATAACGAACTGAACAACGGGCTGGCCGATAGATCGATGCCACTCAACCACTTCATCTTGTCCTCTGTTTTTCAGAGCCACGGGCATTGTCATCAGCGATGACAGGAAAGGGGAGGACGTGCAGCACAAGAGCTTTAATCAACTAAAACTCGCAATTAAAACATCAAAATTGATTTTCCTTTTCCTTTTCTAAACAATTCGACCAAGTTCAACTCGTTTCATGCCATCTCTGCCACAAGTTTAATTACAGTGATTACAACGGAAGAAATGTTAAAATGTTAAAATGTTAAAAGAAGGTAATGAAAAAATGACTTCCATTCATTAACATTTTTTAGTGATTTCTGTGGTCCACTCAACAGTCAGTCCCGGTTGTGGATTATAGTATGAAAGTTTATTGCTGCCTCAGGTCTTACAGAGTTTATATTTTTGATGAAAGCCTTCCCATACCGCAGACACAGACAAAAAAAAGAGAGAACGAAGAAAGATTAGATCCTTTGTCCTTTCCTAATTGTTCTTCCTTTCATACAAATCTTTTCTTTTTTGGCAAGAGTTTTCTCACATTAGAAAGCTTTTTGGCATAACAGTTAATGCCTCCTTTGTCCATTATGGATAATTACTGATGTCAGACAGAACCAAAGAAATGAAGAAAAAGCTTAGGAATGAGGCAAAGGCACTGTGATGTCACTGAAGCATTATAGAGTCATGAAGGGAAGGTGAAGCAAAAGCACTGTGATGTCATTGAAGATTACAGACCCATGAAGGGGAGGTGAAGCAAAACATTGTGATGTCACTGAAACTCCACCCCCACCTCACAAACCCAACCCCCACCACAAACCCCACCCCCAACCTGGAAGCTCCACCCAACCTCATAAACCCCACCCCATCTCATAAACCCCACCCCAACATCAGAAACTCCACCCCCACTACATAAACTCTGCCCCACGTCAGAAACTCCACCCCAACTCCAGAAACTCCACCCCCATCTCATGAACTCCACTCGCACATCAGAAACTCCACCCCCATCTCATAAACTTTGCCCCCACATCAGAAAATCCTCCCCTACCTCATAAAATCCGCCCTTACCCCAACTTCATAAAATCCACCCCCTCCCTCACCCCATCCTCCTGACCTCACCCTCCCTCTGCTCCTTCCTCTGTTTCGGCTTTGTTCTCTCTCTCTTGCTGTCTCAGCTGGTTCCGTGTCCTCTCATCCGCCATCCTCCCCTCACATTCAGTAAAGCACCTCTCTCTCTTTCTCTCTCCCTCTCTCTCTCTCTCTCTCTCTCCGTCTCATCTACTACCCTCTCCGTCTTATACGCCATCTCTCTGTCTGCTGCTTTTCTCTTCTCTTCTACATATGTTTGTGGTGTGAGGGAAGGAGTCTTCTGGCTGAGGGGAATTAAGCTGGTTTTATTACGCAGTTTATCATACAGAGCCGGTTGTAAAGTACCAGAGTTTCATGCACATGTCATACTGGATCATCAAAGAAGATAAAAAGGCCAGTCTTATTCTGTCTAATGTCTCTTTTTTTTTTTTTACCGCTAGCTCACGCCCACGGGCGTCACAGGCATCGCTGGCACCCTGTTCCCGACGTTCCCGGTCGAGCCGGGGGGGGAGCACGGCAAGTTTTCCCGAATTGAATGCGGGACGGCGTCTCGCCGGACACGACGCGGGGGGCGGAGCCTCTCCCTGCGGCCCACTCAGCTGGGTCGGGACCCTTTTAGTGCACGGCTGAGGACGGCGAGGCACTGGTTCGCGTACGGCACGGGTTTTCGTGTATGGCACACAGCGAGATGCGTCTCTCAGCCACGCGTGCAGGCGAGAGAGAGATCACACATCCCCTGGGCCAGCAGTCTTAGCCAGTCTCACAGGCAACAGAACAATATGGGGCAGGGCGGGGCTTTGGGAAGGGGGGTGGGTGGGGGTGGGGGGGGCAGGGGCGGGGCACGTGGAGTCTGTGTTGCTTAGCAGCTGGGCCAAAAAACGAAAATAAAAAATTGTGATAGGGCAAGAGCCTGGATAAGGCTGTGGCTTAAACAACATGCATCTCTCTCTCTCTCTCTCTCTCACTCACTCCCTTTCTTTCTCACACACACACACACACACACACACACACACACACAGAATAAAAGAAGAACAGCCATTTCATCCATGCTAAAGGACACAGATTTGAGAGATAAATCCAAATAAGAAGCATCAGGCACAAAATAAGGACAACACCTTCTTGACACAAGAACACAGGCTAAATTTCAGTGTCTGGCTACAATAGCCGAACTACAGTGCGATTCAGAGATGTCTATTTACACACGTGCTACACGAGAGAGGGCGTTTTATCTTCCTCTTACATTTTCTTGCTTTCAATGCTGGCATGTTAAATACAGGAGCCCGTTCCAAACAGTCCAGACTTCACTGACTTCCAACAGTGAAGTCTGGACGTAACTGAAGTTAACTGCCTCCCAGATGCTTATTAAGGGCTGAACACCCAAACTCGCTGTGGAAAAATACCCTAAATGCTGTACACAGCAACTGGCCCTTGGCTTCAAGACTTCTTCGGCAAAAGTAAACAGGCAGCTTACTTCCTTCCTGAAATTACTCAAAAAATGGGAGATGTAAGGACCGGATTTCCTCCTTCCAATTCTCCAGTCACTGCCATTTTCCCCCAGTTTGTTTGTTTGTTTGTTTCTTTGGTGACTGTTGTGGTCAGCCTCGTCATGAAGCACATCTGTGTGTACCTGAGAGCACACATTACAGTACATTAGACCTGTCTCAACTGCAGGCGTGAGCCCATTGTGAACTACAAAACAGAGAGAGATGGGACTAGCCCTCCTGACGGCCTCTCTTTGATTGTTTTTTTTTTTTTCACGCAGTAGCTACAGTAGGCTACATTAATCTTGTCAACTGACCGACACGAACACTCGCGCTGCTGTGGACGTACACGGTACAACGGTATTCATAGTATAGCTATAACAACAACAACAACAACAACAACAACAACAACAACAACAAAAAAAAACTCTGAATGAGAATTTTAGAATTATACAAGAGATAAGTGCGTCAAGCACAACCGAAAGGTTATGTCTTTAGCAGCTGTAATAAGATACTGCTCTCAATTCACATTAGTCCGTCGTTTTAACTGTGATTATTATTAATAATCATGCTATCGTGTCGCTTTGGACAGTGTACCTTCAGCGCGATAGACCACACCGACACCGGCGGGCTCACCATAAGTTTTCTTTTGTGAATGGGTCGTTTGGTGCCGTTCACACGGAAACGCGACCAAGACGTTTTCCGTAATACTGTGAACCTGAAATGCTGAGCTGGCGGCCGGGGACTGAGGTTTCAGCGATCTTGCTCAAGTAGTCTTAAGAAATAATTAATTTCTGGGTGACAAGGTTCATATTATAGAAATAATGAACATTAGAACCGATAAAGGCAACCGATAAAAGTTTGCTTTACATTGAACAAAAAAGTGCCTTTTGGCATCTACGTTGATTGCAATGTGCGTCTTCAAATTGTTTTCATGAGACAGTAGTGAATGGGCTAATCATTTCAACCGGCTGCACGAGCACTACACGTCGTGGGCAACGCTAATGCACTCTGTTCAATTTGCAAGAAGAGAGCTGCACTCACATGCACATAAAAATAGCTTAAGCTAGTGGAACACAGGATCTCGTGTGATGCACGAGCAATTCAGAGAAATGTGTATTCTATTCCGAGTCGTCAATGCCATTCGCAAAACTGCCGCACGAGAAACGGTTTATAAAGTATTCACGCACTATAACGTACATTGATTGACATCGTGTAAATTAATTCTAGTTAGAGTTAGCAGCTTGGACAGACTTGATTTGCAGACGCAGCCCAGTGTAGCCTACTGTAGTTAAATCTGTCATTCCGAACTGGAAAGGGAAAGGAATTCCGACAAAAAATAATATTAAAATGGAAACGACCGAAACGCATACCCTTACCAAAAGCGGACAAGCCTGCAACCCGACCCCCGACATTTGAACGCTCGAAATCCTTAACCTTTTCAACCCGCTGTCCATAACACACCGTGGGGTCGAACATATCTGCGCGGTGCCCGGACGGTGACAGATTGGGGTTATACTTCATCGGACGCAACGCAGGTAAAATGTGGACAACAGTCCTCTGTTTGGTCGAGTGTGGTGGCCAGCTCTTATGGTCCCAGATCGAGGAATTTGCCTGGCCGTGCTGAACCGGACACGACTTCGTGTCATTTTGGATTCCGGCTGGTGCTGGAGACAAAAAGGATGTTGCTCGCGCTCAGGAGGAAAACGTTCCTCAGTAGTTCCTAGCTCGCACAGACACATACGTTTATTACTTCAGCTTGTTTTTAATAAATATTTATATTGCATAGAATGTTGTCATCAGAGCATCGCTGCACCGTCTTACCTCCACACTGAAAGGCTGGTCCTCTCCGCGCGCGGTACATAAAATCCATAGAAATGATTGCAAGCACAACGCCCCTGGATAAAATATAGTCAAGCGTCTTCTATCATGGAATGGTAATAAAAGCATAATGACCCGTTTAGTTTTTGTTTATTTTATTTAAAAAAATATATATCAATAAAAAAAATGATATGGAATAAATCCCCGCGGATCAGAAGGAGAAAAACATCGGTCGAGAGAATGTCGGTACCCAGGTCATGAATTCATCGACACAGGGAGGAGAAAAAATCCAGAGGAATACGATGCACCGATGTTTTCTTCTCGTCGCTTCCCTCTCTTTTGTCCTCCGTCTGATGCGATACCGCGGTTGAAGATTTGATGATCTGATCAGTCACATTTAGCTAGGCTCCTGTGTTTCAGCAGCATCGCTGCTCGTTTTCAACCATACCTCGCAGCACGGCGCCTGCGCTCTCCGCACTCCCGCGGCACGGTCGCATATATATAACAGCACTCCCCTTCTGGACTGTGCGCGGCGCCGCGTCATGGAATCTTGGCTGGCGAACCAAGCTATAGGTGGGAAGGGTGGGAACCGTGAACATGAGAATATCAGCGGCCATCACGCTCGAGAGCAGATTCGTCCGTGCATGACATTATTATTATTATTATTATTATTATTATTATTATTATTATTATTATTATTATTATTATTATTGATAGTAGTAATATTACTATAACATTTACCGGTGCTGATAGTAGCAGTATGATGCTGTTTTACTTGTGGTTGGTAACTGCATGAGGGTTTAAGTTCATTCATTTTGTTTCCCATTTTTTATCCCCTCTCTCGTGTCGCAAGTCGCCACCACACGAGTCCACCGCACACCTCAGGTCGCACGAGCGCTAAGTGCAAGGCCATTCATTGCAAATCAGGCTCAGGTTGCACGCTAGAGGGCAGTGATGAATCTGAATTCATTCTGAAACAAAACAGTATTACTTACAGTCGTGTTCTTTATTGAGGGGTTCATTGGGTAAGTGATAACGGGTTAGCGCCACAGTTTTAATTAATGAATGAATGTACCTCTGTTACATATAGCTGTTAAGACAAAAATGTCAAAAAATTATTATAACGTGAATTGCAATTCTATGTGTGACCCTGTTCCGATGAAAGAATTCCCGGTCTGTGACATACACATCAAAATAGCTTACTTAATGCTCATTTGGATTTTAAATTCAATTACTGACTCCCGCCATAAATATCTGGAATTGCTACAAGGCTCATGAACAACCGAGAAGTAAATCAGCCTGAACGACATCGTCATTCCACGCAGGCGATTGCTGCAGGCGCCCTCACATCTGATTTATTGGAATTTATACAATTTTCCTTTGAAATCAATTCTGGCGGGTTGCACCTCGGCCATCGGTCGGGTTTCCAAAGCGAGACGCGGGCAGCGGAGGAACCAAGCCTCTCTCCTTCGCCTGTCCTCACCTGTCTCCACCTGTCCTCACCTGTCTCCACCTGTCTCCACCTGTCTCCACCTGTCCTCACCTGTCTCCACCTGTCTCCACCTGTCCTCACCTGTCTCCACCTGTCTCCACCTGTCCTCACCTGTCTCCACCTGTCTCCACCTGTCCTCACCTGTCTCCACCTGTCTCCACCTGTGTATTTTGTTCTGACAAACATCGCGGGCGCCTTTTGCGCTTGCATTGCAGAGCTGAATGCTCAGAGTCTCAGATGTGGGGGGGCACCTGAGGTTCATCAGCTGTCACGTTAAGATGTTTTTTTTTTTTTTTTGGTTGTTTTTGTTTGTTTTTTGTTGTCATAGTGCTAAAGATTTTTGTCAGTTCAACTACATGTGCACAGGTGTCAATATTTTATTTACAGTTTGTGAAGAGGAGGGAGAGAGAGAGAGAGGGGGGTAGGGAGATGACCTAGCTCTCACTTTCAATGTAGATGAAATTCAGTGCACTTAGCTCAAAAGTAAGAAAATTATTTATATCCTACAATGCTACACCGAAACGTCTACTCGATGTGATCTAATCCTGTTCCCTCATCAGGGTTAACCGTGGGTGCCAGTGTTATTTCCAGACTTGATGGGATCAGTTTTACTTCACAGTTCTGAAAAGACAAATAGGTGCAATGAGGAGTGCCCCCCCACCTGGGGCTTGGTGGGGGGGGGGGGGGAGTTGATGGTAGAGGGGGAGGGGGGGGGGGGGGTCCACCATCTGGGTCACCACAGGCACTTTACCTTCTGTTCCATTTTCTGCTCTCTCTCTCTCTCTCTCTCTTTCTCTCTCTCTCTCTCTCTGTTTTCAGGCTTCTTAATTATTTCCTTTCACGGTCTGTGAACTCGGCCGGAGCACTTCTGCCTGAAGCTGTGCCCCCCCACTCCCCCGGCCCCCCTGTGCCCCCCCCACCCCCACCCCCACGGCCCCCCCAGCCCCCCACAGCCCGGCCGGGTCTCAGCCGAGCTGTAGGCCTCCTGGAAATGGACCGAGTCCAAGGAGGTGCTGCGTCTGCTCCTGATTAAAAAATGTATAAAACGAAACCGTCCTCCTTTGAGCTGGCAGGGAGCCATGCTATCTCTCTTTCTCTCTCTCTTTTTGTCCCTCTCTCACATTCTCTCACTCTTTATCTCTCTGTAACTTTCTCTTGGTCTCACTCTCTTTATCTCTCTTTTCCACACACTCTTTATCTCTCTCTTTCTCGTGCCGATTATATAGAGATTTATCTTTGCACAGCCCTGCATTTCTGGTAAATGCACACCAACCCCCACCCAAAAAAAGTTTACCCAGGGGAAACATAAGGGGGTGGGGTGGCTATATAGTCAGTGCCTCTCCTGTAGTCCTGTGTGTGGCCTGCTGGGTGGTAACTAGTGATTGGCTTTCATGTAGTGCTGTGTGTGGCCTGTAGGGTGTAAAATAGTCACTCTCATGGAGGACCAGACTGTCCCAGGGTGCTTTGCTGCGTTTGTAAGCCAAGTGACTTACGGGCCAGCAGGCGGATGTGGTGCTGTTTCCCTGCAGGAAAGTGAGCAGGTAATTATATGTGCAGACAGCCTGGATCTGTGCGCTGTTTGGTACAGGAGAAGTTACGCCCAGCTTCGCCAGTCCTGGGGAGGAGCTTCCGTGTGCGGCTGGCCCGAAAATCTGAGCCTTCTGGTATCAATCTCACACACTGCAGTCTGCGTCTGAAGCAAATGACTCTCCTCTCTCTCACCCTCTCGCTCCGTCTGTCTCTTTCTCTCTC
The DNA here is from genome assembly GCF_013347855.1 of Anguilla anguilla. Lineage (NCBI taxonomy): Eukaryota > Metazoa > Chordata > Actinopteri > Anguilliformes > Anguillidae > Anguilla > Anguilla anguilla. The sequence goes on along the minus strand of NC_049204.1, from coordinate 60,933,977 downwards.
TCTCTCTCTGTCAGTCTCTCTCTCTGTCCATATCTCTCACTCTCTCTCTCACTCTCTTTCTCTGTCCGTCTCTCTCTCTCTCACTCCCTCTCTGTCCGTTCCTCTTTCTCTCTCAAGGAGGAAGAAAATTGTTGAGTTGTGGGCCTGTGGATGCGTTAGGTGACCTAGGGCAGTTTGGTGATTGCAAAATGGCCAAACCGAGAAAAGAAAAAGGTGACTTATTTTATATATAATATAATGAGTGCATGAACAGTCCAATTAAACAGAGGAGGATAAATCTGACTCGCTTAAAATCACAGGGGTTAGAAGTTCGGTGCATAAACTGTCTTAAAACGGTGGTGTCAGACTTCGGGGCCTGATGGTTTTTTTTGGGTTGTTTCAGCACCAATGTGATTAATTTAAGACATTGATTGGCTAAAGAGTCCACGCACCCTTTTCCCAAGGTCTAAATTGGCTGCTGATTGTAGGAAAAGTATAAAAACCTGCAGTCGCTGCAGTCTTTCAGTTTGAAACGGCTTCGGTAAAGTCGAGAAATGTTGGAATCTGTACCGTTTAACCAAATGTGTGCTGTGTGTCTGTCTTTGTCTGTGTATATGGGTTTGCACGTGTTTGTGTGTGCGCGCACGTGTGTTTGGGTTTGTGTGTGTGTGTGTGTGTGTGTGTGTGTGTGTGTGTGACGGTATGGGGTACGCGTGTGAGCATGTGTATCTGTGTGTGTGTTTGTCTGTGCGCATGTGCATTTTAAAGACAGCGATGTAAATTTGGAGCTGGCCGGGTAAATGCTGTGTTCTTGTCATATTTGTGTCACTGTGCTGAAATGCACTGCTTGTAACTGCCCACCGGAGGGCGGGCTTTTTCCCGCCATTATGGCGAGTGAACGAGGCTTTCGGACGGGGGAATGGATGTGACTGTGGAGGGCCTGGGCTGATTTAGGACCGAATCAGTCACAGCCACAGAGAAGGGCAGACAGGGAACATCCTCTACACGCTCCGCAGCTTTCCGTTCCGTCCTCTCTTTCATCCATCCATCCATATCATTTTAAGCACTTGTTTTATGTAAAAAAAAATGGGGAGTTCATGATGTGCTGTAATACTGAGATTGAGGCACAGCCACATATGCACATGTGTATACACACACACGATTACACACACATACACACACACACATACATACACCACACACACAGGCACACGCACTCACACACACAACACGCACACACACGCTTACACACACACACACACACGCACTCACACACACACGCTTACACACACACACATACACACATACATACACACACACACACACATACACGCGCATACACACAGATTCATGCAACACACATACAGGCACACTCATACACACACCAATGTAATCACTCAGATTCTGATGCATCGATTCTGTCCATGCACCTTATTAATGGGATTAAAAAACACAAAAGTAAAAAAAAAAAAAAGAAAAGTTTGTAATGAGTTATTATCGATTTGAAAACAAATCATTGGCAAGGATGTTCATTTTTAAAACTTACTCCGGCAGCTGTCTGTCACAATTGACTGGGATAGAAACAGATCGAATCCAGTAGATACCAAGCAGAGTCAACCTGGGTCCACATTCGTAGGGCTGTAGAGCAGAGCTGATCTGGGATCATGTTTCTCCCTCGTCTATTATGAGCTAAACGGCTAAAACTGACCCTGGATCAGCACTTATAGTCTGAGAGGTACTGCTAGCTGTTCCTCTTTTTTTTGTTGTTGTTGTTTGTTTTGGCACCCAAGGAGGGGCTTCCTGTTTTTGCAATTTCCACCTGAATTTAGAAAGTCCAACCGCGCTCATGGGTGAGACCTACTGCCGATTTGGGAGAGCGTGGACGTCCGCGAACCTCGCGTGTCACTGCCGCCTGTGTTCCCACCGCGGACGACAGCCAAGCTCACCGTAGAGCGAGAGTGTGAGGAAGACCTGTCTAATTTTGGCATTGGTGTGCAGTTTACGGGTACCCTGAAGGACCAGCAGCGTGGGGCCTTGTCTGAATGAGCCACAGCATGGGGCCTCATTTTTGCCTGTGCTCAGAACCGTATCAGCCACAGTGTCAGTGCATCTGATTTGTCATCTCTCCTCTTCTTTAGGGGGGACGTGTGGGGAGGGGGGAGGGGAGGGGTTGGCTGTGTTCCGGAATACTGGTGGGCGGACGCGAGGAAGAAGACGGGAGCGCAATCTGGAGCAACGCGATCCACGCCGTCCCCGCACATGTGTCGTCATGCCGACCCGCGCTCCCCAGGAAGTGTGTACATCCTCCCCCTAGACAGAACTGAGTCACAGGTGCACCCAAATCCAGTGGGGGGAGGGGGCTGGAGTAAAACTAATGTCACTATGGGTAGTGAAAGTAATGGAATCTAATGCACAGGGATCACTTTCTTAAATTGGTCTAAATCAGTCTCTAATCAATTAGTTGTTCAAAATGCGGTGGACTCCAGCATCGGATGACACGTGACACACGTCACATGACACTACAAAAAGAAATATAAAGTCTTGAACATTAGGTTCGATATTATCATTATAAAAATATGTGTTGCACATTCTTTATGAATTGCTGTATGTATATATTAAAAAAAGATTTAACTTTTTGGTTCAGCACTCAACACCCTTTTGAATTGTAGGTTTTTCGGAATGTTTTTTCAACATTATGAACCCTTGTTCTAGGACTCCATTGTTTTGGATTACCAGCAGTGATTGTGACATCAGCATTGGAATGTCCAGAAAATTACGATATCACATATCTGTGATCTCACACCTTTAAAAGGTTGAACTTGGAAGCTCACCAAACTCGTTCACGGCCACAACTGGCCGAAAATGGTTTGGCTGTTATCCGAGCCCACAGGTACATAAGCCTGGGGCCTGCGACTCTCTGATACAGCGGTGCCCACGGAAACCGGGAACAGAGACGCTGTCGTATTGATTCCTGGATGCCCTAGGTCAGGGATAATCAGAAGATTAGATCACCCATTTACAGACATCAGTTTGGGACGGGGGTTGGGGCCCAGAGCGCTGTGTGCTATTTTTGGGAAAGGAACAGTGTTTCGCGCAACAAATTAACTCACGCAGAACGTTGGCAGATTAGGTTGGAATTGATTTCAGGAGGGAAAAATGAAATTGTTATTTGGTTATTATTTTGAGGACAAATGCAAATGAAGGTAGAGAGGTAAAAGGTAAAGAAGGAGAAAGGATGCCAGAAATGCAGGAATGGGAATGAAGTAGGGGTACCTAGTAATTTACACCTGTAGGGGAACACAGGTAGTGCAGGTGAAAATAACTGCAGAAAGGGGTTGTCTGAAAAAAAAATTGTTTTGGGAATCTTTGCTGAATACTCCAATGAACATTTTGCAGTGAAGGGCGGAAACTAACCTCAAACAGCACTGACGGGCAGCCATTTTGTGCCAGAACACTCGCAGTACATTCGCCGAGCTGGAGAGGGAGGCGTTTATTGGTGCACTTCTACTTATTGCACTTATTGGCACTAACTGCATGGCCTGTTTTTAGGACCAAGCTTCTTCCCGTGGAGTCGAAGTCAGGACAATGCAGGAACTCACCAAGGCAACAAACACTTCACTGAAGAAAGTAAAAGTTTATTGTAATCACACGGGCCAGCGGGAAGGTCACTGAAGCGCAACGCAAGTTCACAGCAACCCACATCGCACTGGTCTTCTGGCCTGGTTTAAACGCCCTCTGGGGCCTTGACTGGGTATGCGTGTCCGTCCTATCTGAGAGGGCCTATCTCTTTGTTACCCAATAACATCTGTTTTGTACATAAACAACCATTAATGTTGCCTGATACCGCATGAGGTCACTACTTCCAGAGGAGACACACCGAACCCATCAGTGTGTTTCAGTCGCCGTCAAACAACTTCTGATCGTCTCCTTATGGCTAAGCACTTTCCAGTAAATGAGGATTCCAGTGCAGTAGATCTGAAGTGGCGAGTTGCACAAAAATGACGACCTTAAATAGATTCACCCACAGTTCACCGGTAATAAAATAAAAAGCGTTGTTCATCCAATGCGGCTGAACAAGGAATATGATCATGTGATTGAATCACAGTGATGCTCGGGGTCTCGGGGCACTGATCATCCTCTATAAAGGAGCGAGGCACTAGGAAAGCTGTTGTTTACCGAAGATTTTTTTTTTTGTTATCGCATTAAATTTTTTTTAAATCTGGAAATTTGAGAAGCCTGCTGGAGAGCAGGTCTCCACGGTGACGCATCGCTGATGGTCCGGTTGGCGGGAAAGGGAGAGGGAGAGGAGGGTAATGGAATTGCGGCGCGCGTCAGGCGGGAGAGAAACGCGATACGGCCGTATCGTCCGCCGGTGACGTCGTTCCACGGCGTTCCGCCGCTCGCGCTCTCCTCCCAGCTTCCCTTCCCCTCGGGCGAGGCCGCGCGTGGAGCCGCTCTGTTTACCCCTCTCTGAATTCCCCCCCTCGTTCCCAACGGGAAACAAGGCTCGCCAGAGGTGCTATAGGAACACACCCAGGGGGCCAGTGTGAAAAACGATTCTTTTCAATTATTAGTTATTTACTTAACTATCTATGTAATTTGTCTGCAATGATGGAGAGAGTATGAACGAAGTTCTGGCGGAATTTATTTTGATAAGCATCTCTGTTACAGTGGCGTGTAATCTTAGCTTCAGTGCAGCGCATTACGTGGAATCTGGGTGTCACTGATTTGACTTGTACTTCCCTCTCGTGCACTGCGCCCCACCTTTTCTACACCCTGTTACAAATTCAAATTCAAAATGCTTTATTGCCACCCTGTTACCCTCGCACATCATGCACCTCTCTTACACCCTGTGTACCTTTCATACCCCAAAACCCCCCTGTGCTCTCAACAGTGATAGAGGAGAGCAAGTTTCAATAAAATCCAGAAGACAGACCAGGTTTCACTATCATTAAGAGGACAGAGCAGGTTTCAGTAGCATTAAGAGGACAGAGCAGGTTTCAGTAGCATTAAGAGGACAGAGCAGGTTTCAGTGTCGTTAAGAGGACAGAGCAGGTTTCAGTACCATTAAGAGGACAGAGCAGGTTTCACTATCATTAAGAGGACAGAGCAGGTTTCAGTAGCATTAAGAGGACAGAGCAGGTTTCAGTAGCATTAAGAGGACAGAGCAGGTTTCAGTGTCATTAAGAGGACAGAGCAGGTTTCAGTAGCATTAAGAGGACAGAGCAGGTTTCAGTGTCATTAAGAGGACAGAGCAGGTTTCAGTAGCATTAAGAGGACAGAGCAGGTTTCAATACCATTAAGAGGACAGAGCAGGTTTCAGTACCATTAAGAGGACAGAGCAGGTTTCAGTACCATTAAGAGGACAGAGCAGGTTTCAGTACCATTAAGAGGACAGAGCAGGTTTCAGTACCATTAAGAGGACAGAGCAGGTTTCAGTGTCATTGAGAAGATATTTTCTGGCATTCTGGAATGAGGATGAGGCATCTGTTGTCAGCTTGCCTCTTGCGAAATGATTTTTGCATTTTTGTTATGCTTTTCTTATCAGGGCTGTGAGTGACTGTTTGCTTCGGGGCAGAGACTGGCGTCTGCCATCACATTTGGCGCAGAATCTTTGGAGTCATCCGAGCGAATTTAAATCCATGCACCTTTAAGAGAAGGACATCATCCATTTCAATCAGTTACAATGTGTCCCTGTTAACATGGGACGTGGCTGGGGCGACATGGCTCAGGAGATAAAAGCGATTGTCTGGCAGTCGGAGGGTTGGCCTGGGCGTGTCGAAGTGTCCTTGAGCAAGACACCTAACCCCTAACTGCTCTGGCGAATGAGAGGCATCAATTGTAAAGCGCTTTGGATAAAAGCGCTATATAAATGCAGTCCATTTACCATTTACCATTTAACACAATTTATTTGCATTCGACCGAGGGAGAATCAATCCCTCTGGAGTTTCACATTAATATTCCTTCAGAAAACATTGAAATGTGATTCTCTGGAACAGAAGTGTGTTGGACGCTGATGTCTCCTGCATGTGTGGAGTTTTTTAGCGCCGGCTTTGGGCGCGTGGTTTCCGCACACTGTCTGTGGACGACCCATTTGACGATGGGCTGTCTCCAATGGTCACTGAAGGAGTGACAGTGCTGCTGTCAGTTGGTCACCGTAGCAACTGGCATGTGACAATTCCCTCCCACCGCAATCTGCTTCTGAAGAAACCGCACGTGTGCATCCTCTCCCTGACCACCCCTGTCTCTCTCTCTCTCCCTCTCTTTCATTCTCTGTAATTTTCTGTCCCCAATCTCTCTCTCCCCTCCTTTGTGTGTGTGTGTGTGCGCGTATGTGTATGTGTGTGTGTGCGTGTGTAGGTGTGTGTGTGTGTGTGTGCGCGTGTGTGTATGTGTGTGCATGTGTGTGTGTGTGTGTGTGTGTGTGTATATAGGTGTGTGTGTGCGTGTGTGCATGTGTATGTGTGCATGTGTGTGTGTGTGTGTGTATAGGTGTGTGTGTGTGTGTGCGTGTGTGCGTATGTATGTGTGCATGTGTGTGTGTGTGTGCGTGTGTATGTGTGCATGTGTGTGCGTGTGTGTGTGTGTGTGTGTGTGTGCGTGTGTGTGTGCGTGTGCGTGTGTATGTGTATGTGTGCATGTGTGTGTGTGTGTGTGTGCACGCGTGCGCGTGCGTGTGTGAGTGTGTGTGTATGTGTGCATGTGTGTGCGTGTGTGTGTGTGTGTGTCTGTGTGTGCTTGTGTAGGTGTGTGTGTGCGCGTGTGTGTGCGTGTGTGTGTGTGTCTGTCTGTGTGTGCTTGTGTAGGTGTGTGTGTGCATGTGTGTGTGTGTGCGTGTGTGTGCATGTGTGTGTGCGCGTGTGTCTGTGTGCGTGTGTGTGTGTCTGTGTGCGTGTGTGTGTATGTGTGTGCATGTGTGTGTGTGTGTGTGTGTGTGTCTGTCTGTGTGTGCTTGTGTAGGTGTGTGTGTGCATGTGTGTGTGTGTGTGTGTGTGTGTGTGAGACTCCAGAGCCTCGTTCCCTCAGTGAGCTGCTGGTACCATGCCCAGCACTTTCCATAGTACTGGCTTGGCAGTTCTCCGTGTCATTGGGCTGAATGACACAGAGAAAGAGAGGACACTCCCACCCCCTCCAATTACCACCATCCTGCGCATTAACAGACTTCATTTCATCTGTGTGACTGCAACTGCAAACACGCTCTCCTTCCCTACCGTCTACTCAGCGGGAGCGATGAGGCTCTCATTAACCCTGTGAGGTGTGCGGTCACGGACAGGCAGTTAGAATGTTCTTCAGTGAACATTCCAATGCTGATGTCACAATCACTGCTGGTAATTGAGGGAAATTGAGTTCTAGAACATTTTTCAAAGGGGTAAAACCCGGCAGGCGCATGATCGTTCCCTCACTCAAAAAGTGGCAAGTTTGTAAATTAAATCAAGCCAAATCAAAATTGTATATCTTGTGTATTTGTGACACTACCCTTCACAGCAGACCCCGGCCTTAGACTCCCACAAAAGCAAGCCTAGCGAGCCACTGTGACAAGGAAAAACCAAGCCTCGGGGGGAAATGGGTCGAATCCTCGAGTGGAACTACACTCAATTGGGGGAGCCCACCGACCTCTGGCAGGCTCAGGACCAAACACTGAGAGAGCAAACTAAGGGAAGTCACCATTATTTGAAGGAACCAGATGATCTTGCAGAAGGCCGAAATTTCTTGTCAGCAGATCTGTGGTTTCTCGTCCGTTTTGCTGCCACCTAGTGGTGCGGAGTGCCACGCACACAGGACTGCAGTTGAGCGATCGATCGCCTCCATTAGCCGCCTCAGTCTCTGATCGCTCTCCAGCACTCTGCTCTGACGCCGAGGCTTCTACCGGTTGCTGGGTTACCTGCCGTGAGCTCGTTGGGAGCGCCAGGCTCATTTTAAACTCCGGCGAAAAACCCTCGTAAACGAGGGGTCCGGGGAGCATGACACGAGCGCTTTGTGTTTTATGGACTGTAAGAGGTCTTGCAAGTCAAGCCAATTTAAGCTCAGAGGGGAAGAAATGTGTAATTTCCCTTCCAAACAACAATAATAAAAAATGAATAGAATAAAAAGAAAAATACAAGCAGATCTTTCATGGTGCAAAAAAATACCCACTGTTTGCAGGATAAGATGAAACAGGATAAGATTAAAATAATAATAATAATAATAATGTTAGTCATATATCTCCTGTGACAATGTAGTACATAGTTCCCATTCTCAGCTTTTATTAAAGAGCGCTTTTATACACTTTGGTTTGACCGTATAGAATTGACAGCACTTACATATAGGGTCTCCCCCCATTTCAAGGCGCAATGTGGAGCTCATTGTATAAATGACATATGCATAATAGGGTCCGGCACACCGCATCTTTTCTAAAGGACTGAAAAAAAGCTCCTGCTTCACACTTTCAGCCCTGAAAACACAAGCCAAGAGAAGACAACAGGGGGCAAGAAAGGCACATGGAGAAGCAGCGCATGACCAAACTCTTGCCTGAATGTCGGCCTACTTCCAGGCCAAGGGCAAGCAGCGCCTTAAATCAACTGGGCAGTGTTGCGTGACACAGCTTCCCTTCTATTGGCCAGATTTATGGTGGGCGGGGCTGAGACTGACCTACATGCACCTCGGCCTCAGTCTCCCTCATCCTGCAGGTAATTAAAGACATCCCCTCAGGAGATTTATTTTGTCACTGTCACCCAGGAAACATGCACTATGCAAAGGGTGTGTGGGGGGGGGGGGGTAGTTTTCCCCTCCACTGCACTGTGCAAATGTAATATACTGCAATATAATGGAAATATGTGGGCTTTCTCTAAAAATATTGTTTTAAATATATTTCGAAACAGTCACTGTCATCCAACGAAGACAAGCTACGCAGGCAGAGGCTCAGTTCTCTCCTACACTGCATTATGTGAATGCAATATATTGGAAATATATTTTTCTTCATATTAAAATATAATGATACAAATTTTTCACAGCAGGGTAATATATTGTAATGTCTAAAGGTAGTAGTAATTTCTATATTCTCACAATCTATATTCTCAACAATATTCTTACAATATTTTGAAGTGTTGATAATTAATTTCACACAAATACAATTTCATAATATTCAATTTTCATAAGTTTTGGGTTACATTTTGGTTGGAGTTTTTTAGGCATAGATAGAACATACTTGCGGTGCATACATTTGAAACCACAGAATGGCACATAAAAGTATTGCTGAAAAATTCAATTATCATCGTTTTTTTTGCCTCAGTGGAAGCACGTGACTGTCTACGAATCGGACGACATCAGACGCAGACAGCTGTCACTGCAGCGCGCTTTAATGCCGCGAACAGAGAACGCTACATTCACAAACATTGAAAATGTGATCACTATCGCATGAGACATGTTTTCTTGGTCAGTTTAACATATTCTTAGGACGTTACATTTGAAAAAAAAAAAAAACAATGTTATAGTCATAGTTATCATTAAAAACAAAACAATAAATTGTGGAGATAAAAACAGTGACACAGCCAATTTCTGTGAACGATGGACAGTAAAGACACATGAATCCATTTCCACTTAGTGATCAGTCTGGCGGGGATTTTTTCCCACATCTAGAGAAGGAGCTTGATTGCATCGATACATTTATAAACTGTATTTATATGAACGTACAGTCCAGATATTTCATTTATCCTAGGTGCATGTTCTTTTTTTTTTTGTTTGTTTTTTGTTTTTTTCACCGGCCGGACTCATTTAACACTCTGGGCCCCCGTGGCCTTGCTGCGACTGGATTGAAATGACTGCCGTTGTCTGAAATCGAGCTGTGACAGTGCCCTAGATTTCCCCAGGTCTCCGGCTATTTATAGAATGAATCGCTGACGAACGAAAAATAAGCAGCGTTCCAAAAAAACAAAAACAAAAAAAACGAGCTCACCTTTTCAGATGGCAGTTTAGCAGCACCCCCCTACCCCCCCCAGTCACCCGCAGCCCCCTATTGATGCCAAGGCCCACTGACATGGCAGTAGTGCCCCTCTAGACATTCTGCTTGCTGGCAGCCTCACCCAGCATCTCTCACCCGGGTTCAAACTGCCACCCCCCCCACCCCCCACCACCCCTTCTCCACCCCGGGTCAGAACCCGGGCTGGGATCTAGACAGTTAGAGCAAATAAGAAACAGCACTCCGAACTGCACTGTACCCAAACCGAGCGGTGTGCCCAGCTGAGAGCTGAGGGGTAAGGGGGGTAGTGTTTGGGGAGGGGGGACAGGGTGGGTGGCGGGAGGCGGAGGGGAGGGGAGGGGGAGATTCCTCAAATGCCTGGACAAATGTAGAGGAAATAAGTTGTCTGGGATTTCCCGTGCACTTTCAGAATGTGGAGGGGTGGGCGGCCGGGGCGGAGTTTATACGGGCAGCCTGGTAGCTTAAAAATTGCTTCCAGGCTGTAAAAACACAAAGAAAACATCACTGCGCATGACCCCCCCTGCCCCCGGCCCCCGGCCCGCACCCCCATGTAAAACATGGTTCCCATTGTTCGGCATGTGGAGGTTAAACTGAAAACACCTGCGGGAGAGCAGAGTGCCAGAAAGCAGGCGTTCCTCTCTTCCTTTCCTCCATTGCTCCCTCTCTTTTCATCTGATAGTGTGCGTTTGTGTGGCATCGTCATGCCTGTTCTCTTGCACATATGGCTTTAAGCGACTGCACGTCCTTAAGCCCCGCCCATCAGGGCTGAAGTCAGACAGCATTAAAGATGTTAGGAAAGGCCGCCAAGGTTTGAAACACAGAGATGCTATAGGCCTGCTATAGGCCCAGTATAGGCCCACCATAGACCCATTATAGGCCTACTATTGGTCAAATACAGGCCAAATATGGGCCCACCATAGACGCAGCATCGACACACCTTTTGGTCCAGGAGATTGGCGCCATGGCCTATTAGGTTTGATACAAATTTCTGGGTGCACCGCTATCGAAACGAATTTCGCAAATAAAATTACGGTAAATTCACTGCAATCGTCTGATGAAGATGATTTACTTTGATTATCGACTTCAGTGTGAAGATCAATAGTTGTGGTCATTGTAGTCATACGTCATAGAAACGATGGGTTTATAACTCCGTGGAGATAACGGATGCCATTCGAACAGCGACAGCTTCTGCTTTAATTATCATGATGTTTTAGTGGAGGCCACAGTAAAAACCACATATTTCTGGTCAGGCTAAATTACAAGTTCATTCAAGGAATGTTAATAGGGTTCAGCTTTGGCCTGCACTGAAATAAATACCCTTTAACTACAAGCACTGTAATGTAATGTAGAAATACATGTCACGGGCATTGCAAAAAACAGAATCCCTGTGTGTGGGTGAGTGTGTGTGTTATGTGTGTGTGTGCATGTTTGTGTGTGTACACGGGTGTGTTATTAATGTTCCTCGAATGAACTTGTAGTTTAGCCTGATCAGAAGTATGTGGTTTTTTTTTTTTTTACTGGCGCCTTTTGAGCTGTGACAGCTTCTGGTTTAATTATCGAGATGTTCGGTGGAGGTGGCAGCAGATGGAACTGGCGCCCACAAGAACGTCTTACAGTGGGAGGACGCGGAAGGCGTTTTGATATTTAACATTTTTCTTTTGGGGGGGGGGGGGGCGATCTGTCAGCCTCGCTCCTCGTCCCTTCTCAGAAAGACGAGGGGCTGAACCGATGACAGATCCCTTCCAGATGCAGCCGGAACCGCGGTTCGGTTTTGTCGTGACCAGCCCACGGCCTTTCCAAGCTGTCAAAAGTCTTCGATTCCCACACAGCCTTGTGCTGAAATTCAAGCGAACGCAGAGATGAAAAAATACATTAGTACTACTATGTACCCGATGCTATAATATTTTAAGAAGGTTAATGAACAAGATCTTTACTGGCCAACCCTGGTCCTGGAGAGCCACAGGCAGTGCTGGTTGGTTTTTGTTGGTGTTCAGTAATTTACTAATAAAACTTTTCTGGGATCTACTGTAATCAGGGTTGGGGATCCCTGCAGGCACTGAGGCTCTCCATGACCTGGTTTAACCCTCACTGAACATGATATATGTGTGTGAAGAGGGTAGAGGCCTCTATACTTCAGGAAGTAAACCATACTTTTTAGGAGGTTCCACAGAGAGGAAGAGGCGGAGCCATCTTTTGATCCCATAAATCAGAGAGGAAGAGGCGGAGCCATCTCTCAATCCCATAAATCAGAGAAGAAAGAGGCAGAGCCTCCTTACTATAGGGCGGGGCATCTTACAACACTTCTGCAGTACTGCTCAAAAAAGTATGGATTTAAAAAAAATTTTGCATACTGCCCATCGCATACTAAAAGATATTATCTGAAGAGTAGGCAGTATGTTCACTTGAAGGTATATATTTTGAGGACACAGTAGTTAGGCTGTTTCAAAGCCTGTCTTTTTTTCTCCTCTCAGTTGATGGGCTAGCCAATGGGAGGTTGGTTGGTTTGATTGGTTGGTTTGGTTGGTTGGTTAGTTGGTTAGTTGGTTTGGTTGGTTGGCTGGTTGATTTGCACTTACAATGCTAATTGGCTTACTTCATTGTTACTCTTTTGTTGTAAGTATTCTTGTTTGTTAATAAAGTGTTGTTCCGCTTTTAGAGAATTTGTCTGTCTCTCAACCAGCCAACCAGCCAACCAACCTCTCTCTCTAGCTCTCTCTCTCTGGTCCAAGGCATGACAGTGCAGAAGACGACAGATTTGCATGCCTCAGAAGCACATTTATTGGATTGATTTCTGCGCTGGCAAAATGCCTAATGTCGGCAATTACCCAGAGAGCCTAGCTAGACCCCTGAACGGTCTCCTCCTTCTGTTCAGACTTTAAATGAACCTTGGCACGCCTTGTCTCTCTCTCTCTCTCTCTCTCTCTCTCCCTCTCTCTCTCCCTCTCTAGCTCTCTAGCTCTCTCTCTATCTCTTAGACACATCTCTCTCTGCGTGTGTGTGTGTGTGTGTGTGAGTGTGTGTGTGTATGTGTGTGTGTATGTGTGCGTGTGAGTGTGTGTGTTGAGGTGAGTGGTATCTGTGTGGTATGAGGCGGTGAGATCAAAGGCAACCACCATTAGGAGAGGTCAGGGCTGTCTGTCTCATCAAAGGCATCTATGGCCACAGGCCACAGGACACCAGGACACCAGAGACTGGCAGGCACAGGCTAGTACTGTACAGCAAGTAGAGCACATTCACAGCTTGAGATTGAGTGGGTGGGGCGGTTGCAGACACAGAGCTGGAGAGGAAAATGTGATCGCCGTTGGGCAGAGGGGCGATTGTGATCGTGAAGATTAGGGGGAGATTACCCCAACCCCAACGCCCCCATACTTTTGCAGGCTCTGAGAACGCTCTGTTGCAAAGGCTACCACAGCTGCACAACTGCAACATATCTGCAGCTAGACCACTAAACTTTGAAAGCAACCATCACTATCACTATCACTATCCATCCATCCATCCCTCCATCCCTCCATCCATCCTGGTCAGGGTCACATGAGCTCCTGAAGCCTATCCCAGCATGCATTGGGTAAGAGGCAGGAATACACCCTGGACAGTTAACTGTCACTATACAGACTCATTATTATTATTATTATTATTATTATTATTATTATTATCATCATTATCATTATTTAAATTGCTTTCCCACAACAGTGAGTGATGAAGCATGCAGACCAGACAGAAATGAAATGCTTAGCTTGTTTATTCCGTGTTACTCAGGGTTTTAATTGTCAGGAAAGCCATTTTCTTAAATACTTACTAAGCCTTTTTTCGGTCGGTTTCCTTTTAGCTGAAGCCTCTCCCGGCCTTGGCTCAGCGCTCCACCTCCACCTCGTAGACGGAAGACATATTGGAGGGCCGTTCCTGTAAGACACTCCAGGGCTGTTAAATCAGACTCGCCCACCATCTTCACGGTGAATGCCCGCGATGCCAAGAACACTTTGGCAGAGTCTCCCGGTTTTATTTTTTATTTTTTCTTTCTCTCTTTCTCTCTCGCTCTCTCTCTCTCTCTCTCTCTCTCTCTCTCTCCATCTCTCCATTATTTTAATTGCCTTTAACCCTTAATCAATATTTACGGCACTCTCTTAGCAGAGGATTCAGAACTAAGCATTCCTTCTCTTCTCCGGTTTGATTTGATTAAACGTTGGCTTCTCTTCTGCACAGTCATGGTTTCATTCTGTTCATTTTATTTTATTTTTTTATTTTTTGGTGGGGTATTTGTTTGGAGGGGGGAGTGGGGTAGGTGGTGTTTCAGTTGTTAATGTCGGTAAGTGGTGTCAGTACTGTTGGAAGTGGTCTTGGTGGGGATATCATGGTGGTGTTGACAATTTGGGTGGGGCTGGTGTAGCTAGTCACGGTTAGGGTGTGATGTTGGTGGTTTGTGTGGTGTTGGGGGGATGGTGTTGGTTTAGTTAGTCATGGTTGTGGTGGTGCATTTGTTTATTGATTTACTTTTGAAATCCATTTTACTGCTCCCAACGAATGGCGTATGCTTACGAAGCAGCTTCGAAGCTTTTGGGGCTCAGAAAGTGTCTGGCGGCAAGCTTCCAGCCGGCAGCCATGCTACGGTACTAACGGCCGCTACGCGGTAACCACGGGAACGCCCCAAGCTCGTAACCCTGAGGTCCCGTGTCAGAGCTGCGGGCTGCTGAGGTCATGAGGAACACAGAAACAGAGCACGTCGATAACCAGTACAACAATGCTGACCGCAACTAGGAGATAAAGTCTGACTACTCTCTGATAAGCACGTTGGGGGGGGGGGGGGTGGGTTGCGCTTGATTGCACTTTTTACAGATAGCCAGACAGTTATGTAAAGGCCCAACTACAGTGCAATGGATCAAAACCTAACAGCAGTCCAGACTGTGTCAGTCCTTAAAGGACAGGCTACTGGTCCCCCACGGCACAGACTGTCCGGCTGCCCGCTGAGATTCACACCCCTTTCATCTAAAGATCACAGAGCGCTTCACACTGAAGGGCTTGTTCAGCCCACAGAGCCTACCAATTAATGAGCAGTGTACAGCTGTAACACACACGCACACAGGCACGCGCAGACACTCACACACACACACACACAACACACTCGCACATGCACACAAACGCACACACACACACTCACAGGCACGCACAGACACACATAAGCACACACACCCACACCCACTTACACATTCACCCACATACACACACACACGCAAGCACGCACACGCGCACACACACACACAATCATAGGCACGCACAGACACACATAAACACACACACACCCACACCACTTACACATTCACACACACACACACACACACACGCACGCACACACACACACACACACACACATTCACATACACACAGGCACGCACACACCCACTCAGATCCGTGCACGCACACACGCACATGCACACGCACACACGTATAAAAGTTCTGTTCATTACCCCAACTTGACCCAAGATAGAAGGAGGTTGAATTTCAGGGCTGGCCATGGATATGCCTGCCCTTTCTGGGATCCCCGCACACATTGTACATTTTTAATGACGTGTCCTCTTATCCCCCTCTCCTCTGCACATCATACCCCAATCATACGTGGTTTTGATCAAGCCCAACCTGTTGATCTGAGCGACAGCCAAACTCATGTGTCAGAATATTTTAATTATCGGTAATTCAGAGTAAGCTGGTAATATTCCCATCGCCTCCATGCACAGCTCGATCAAATGTCCATTAAACTAATTTTCAGGCGCGCAACATTCATTTATGTCGGTTGAGTACAAAGGAACATTCATCTTATTTAATTTTCTGCGTCAACATTCCCTCATGTGACTCTTCACCTTATCTTGGAGGCTTTTGGCTGTGTTTCTGTATTATATATATATATATATATATATATATATATATATGTATATATATATGCCTCTGAGCCAGTGGTATTCTTTAATTGAACACGACAGCTTAATTTTTTATTCTTCAACTGACTGATTTTGTGTGTGTATGAATGTGTGAATGTGTGTGCATGTGTGCACCTGCTGCGTGCACCCTACTTAACGAAGCACCACCTGCGCATGCGACCCACCAAACGTCCCTCTCGGGTCGTCCGTGAGTGAGTGAGTGAGTGACCACAATTTGCCATGCATAGAAGAGACAGTCACGTCCGTGCGCAGTGAATTTCGGGCGATTAATTATCTTGAGCGCACGTTGGCGAAGAGATAGTCCGATGCGTTCGAGTCGGGCCTTCTTCAGACGGAGCGGCGTTGAAACTGCTTTAATACCTGCCCGTTCCCTCCGAGCCCAGCCGCGGGGAAAATCGATAGGAGAGCGGGAGTAATTACTAAATCTGTTCAAATTAATAGAGTGGCTGAATAAGCAGGAAGGAAAAGGCCCTGGCGATGCTCGTCTCTGTCGCTGATTAAAGGCTGCCTGGCGCTTGACAGAGCAGCGCCTGCCGCTTCCCATAACCCTACCAGGAAGTGGTGTGCGATTTCCCAGGGTGCACTGCTTCTCCGTCTGAAGGACGCCGCACGCCGTTTGTCACTGGCAGGTGGTCTTGCCTCGGGGAGTCAACCAAGTCCACCTGTTGGAAAAAATATATAGGCCTATATGTAAAACAATATCCAAGACATTTTTATTGTTTTCTTTTTAAAAATTACTTCTCTTAAGTACTTTTTGGTCAAATGTGAAAAAAATAATAATTTTATTTGTGAAGGTTTGGAAACAAAATTATTAGTTCGCAAATGGATGCTGTTTAATTTGAGAGCAGTTTATAAAAAAAAATTTAAAAAAATGATGTTAGCCTGAATTGTGGGTTCAGGGGGAATTCATTTGGTTTTATGTGATTTAAAGCTACCATTGATTGTACTCCCTTTTTATAGAGCCCTTATTTTCCCTTACAAGGGATGCCTTCAAGACATTTGGCCGGAAGGAATTTAATTAATGAGTGTGGAGGCATAAGAGTTTCAGAATGTGTCTAGAGGAAATGATTGGTATTTAGGGAAGTATTGCTTTTAAAGGCTGAAAACATGGCTGCCCCTTAATGCTGTGCCCAGTTAAAGGGCTCTCTGTGTTATATTGGTGATGGCCTGTAATTCTGAGCTTGATGGGTTCAATTCCCTGGTGGGGCATTGTTGCTGTTGACCTGTGAGCAAGGTACTTCATAAAAATCCATTAAAAATGGATTATCGTTTAGTTTTTCATAGTTTTTCTTTTGTTTTTTTTTGTTAAATAAATGTCAGTGTTCTACCTTCCACTTGTCATCTGATGATGATTTTGTTATTTATGGGGAAAATGAACGTATCCCAAGGCTCACACCACTGGCTCCCAATGCAGAAACAAACATGGGAGAGAAAGGTAACTGGAGTAAGACTTCACTAAAACTTTGAACAAGGAAACAAAACAACGTAACTTCATAACTCAGCCGACCAATGGTGTAACTTCATAACTCAGCCGACCAATGGTGTAACTTCATCACTCAGTCACTCAGTCACTCAGTCACAGACATTCGTGTTTGTAGGGCTGGCCCCGCTGTTGCGGTCCAGCCAGAAAGTAGGGCTGGGGAACTGGCCGCATCTAGTGGCCAGAAACAGGAACTGTAAGAACAGATGCGTTCTCTTAACAGTGACGAAAATCTTGCACAGGAAACCAGGATTTCTCTCCTAGCACGTGTCAGAGGAAGTAACGATTTTTGTATTTTTCAGCACAAATAATGATGTCATAAACCTGCAACTGTGAAGGACTGTGCTGTGATGTTTGAATAAGCTCGCTAAAAATCCTGAAACTCTGATGGAGGTTTGCTGTATGGAAAGTGGAAAACTGTCATCCACACTACATGTTATCACAAGCTAATTTAATAATATGAGGAATAATTTCATACATCAAAATGACTGTCTAAATGTTGGGAAGCAGTCAGATTCACCAGGAAATTGTAATCAGGTCACAGGAAACATGCTATGGAGGAACTAGGAAAAGATTGAGAAGGGAGGTGTGGGGTATGTATTTTCATGAGATAAATAGATAAATAAAAATAAATAAAACTAACATTTAAAATAAATTTTGTTTTTCAGTAAGTCCAGAAAGGCGTGACTGTGCTGAACAGGGGCGGCCGGCTTGTGAGAAATTCTTCGTTTCCATCATAACGACACGACAGAATCATTTTTGCTGCCAAAAGTGCCTCGCCTGCCAAATGGCACTCACAGTCACTTATCGGCGACGAATCGTCCGTCCCCACTCTCTGAGCCTCGTCTGTCAGCTGCGGAAAAGGTCAGACAGTCGCTCACCTGCCTGTGCAGGGACTCGATCGGATCCAACGCGAATCCCCTCCACTTAAATAACACTGACAAAAAAAAAAAAACCTGTCTGCATTCCTTCCTAGACTCATTAAACCACAGTTGCCCGAGAGGAAGGTTGAGAGGAAGGTAACGTTTAAAGAAATAAAAAATTTTAAAAAGCATGTGAGTGACCTTCGGCCCGGCAAACAGCGGAGCCGTTACCGCCGGCGTGGAGTCGCGTCTGGCTCTGCGGAACAGCGAGCCGCCCGCCTGCCAGCCCCCCCGCCCGCCCGCAGCGGCGGTTTTCATTCATCTTAACGAGACGCGCTTTGCATGCGCGGTGCTGCCGCTGCCGCCACCGCCGGCCGACCAGCCGACCGGCTCCTCCGCGAATTAATGGAGGAAGAAACACTTAAAAAAAAAAAAAAAGAAATAAATGAAAAAGTTCTGCAGAGGCCCGCCGAGAGCGGCGACCGGCGTGCCCGAGACGGACGCCTCCGGGGACGGAACTAAACCCGCAGAACCGAGCGTGTCCTTAAAAACATTCCCGCATGCTCCCTGAAGGCCACCTAGAGCATTTTTTTTTTTTGGAACGCCGAAGTCAGTGTTCTAGAACTCCGTTGCTGTCAGTCACCAGTAGTGACTGTTACATCAGTATTGGAATGTTCAGTTTAGAACATTCTAATCACATATTTGTGAGATTACATCTCAAAGGGTTTACAGGTGAGGTAAACACCTCAAAGGTTTAACACCTCACCTGTTTTGTGGCACACAATCAAACCAGCAGACACTGCGGCCCTCCGGGCCTGGAGTTAAACCTGCAGACACAGCGCCCCCTCCAGGACTGGAGTTAAACCTGCAGACACTGCAGCCCTCTAAGACTGGATCCTGCCACCTGTGGTTTGGAACATGGCCTCTAATACAGAGTTTAATTTGACCTTCTTTACACCTGAACGTTACACTCAGTTCACTTCAGAAATTAAATCCTATGCTGCTGAAATGTAAAATGGCTGTACACCGCCTGGGAGTTGAACCCGCACGCTCTGAGATTCAAGCCAATGCACTTAAATGCATTACATTAATTAAACAGAAACAATGTATGAGAAGATAAGTGCATTCATCTGATTTACATGAGCAATATCTGAGTGAAGGTGTCACTTACGCACACACAGTGCTTTATGTGTGTCACAAAGCAGGAGTACACATTAGAATGCAGTAAACAAAAACAACAGGACTGCACTCTCTTCTGTTCACCGGTACCACTCAAACAGGCACACAGTGTAAGCGCCTAAAATCATAGGGCAGTGATTTCGTATAAGGTACATATTGATCTTTTTTTATTAGAAGAACAAATCCTCTTATGCGGTTCCTCTTTGGCTGTGTTCCCAAAAAAAAAAAAAGAGTCTGTCGAAATAAATAAGTGATCATTTATCACTTAAAGAATCAGACATGCACATTTTTATAATTATCAAAAATCCAATGCGGTTGATGATTTAAATGATTTTTCATGTGAAACTATCGCATGATAAATGGAAAAATGCTGGCAGGAATTCAGTCGTTAATTCCTAATGAACTTATATTTCTTCATTTCACTCTGGAGGTCAGATATTGTTGCCATGGCCTATGGTGGAGATTGAATGATGTCACCTCTGCAGCTGCTCCACGATTGGCCGCTGATGCAATCCACTTCCTGTACAAATCCAGGGGCTGTGCCTTAATTCAGCGCACTCGGCTACTATTGAGTATATAAGTCACATGAAAGTTTTATACGACTTGCATACTCAATAGTGGGAGAGTGCACTGATTCGGGCATCGGCCAGGGTAATGAATTAGGGATGGGACATTAATGTGATCAATTTTTGCCCGGAAACCAGAAAGGAGCTCCACCAATCACAAAGTAAGCTAGAAGAGACAGAATAACCCTGAATGGGATTGGTGGATACTCTCTGACCATGCTTCTCTAGGTGGCCTTCAGGGAGCATAACCGGCATTTGTCCACCATTTTCTTCTGGCTTTGTTGTATTCGTAAATGCTGAGGGTAAATGCTCATTACTTTTCCCTCTCGTCTCCTACCCGGAAGCATGTGGAGGAAAGGGGGCGGGGGCGGGGGCGGGGGCGGGGGCGGGGGCGGGGGGGGGTGGGTGGAAGAAAGGAGGGGGGAGACGAGTTTGAAGCCGCTTCGCCAATATAGTTGAAATCTGAAGGTGTAGCGCATGGTTGGACCAAAAAAACCTGTAGGCCCGCAGGACATCGAGCTGAGTAGCCCTGCTGTATATTATGCCACAGTAATTACCTTATCCCTGTCAATTACCTCATGATACGTTTCCTTTTCAGTCTCAATAAGTACCGAGTATTGAGTATAAGAGTATTGTTTGAGATACCTTAATCGACCTGGGTAAAAAGCCGGTGATACAGTCTACTTTAATGTCACAGTACCCCTTCCATTATACTGTGAGATCAGGTGTGCGCTTCTGGGTGTGGCCATTCAGGAAGTGCTCTACCTATATCAGTAAATCTCAGAGACATTACCTGAACTGGTACAACGGAATTCCTTCCTCTAAAAGACAAGCTGCAGGGGGTCCTTTCTTGTAAAGCCCCGCCCACCTTTTTCGGCACACACCCGTCTGAAGATTAAAAACTTGGACGAGTTTCAGCTATGTCTGACCATGAAAACATACAAGTGAAACAGAAGGTTTTAAGGCGTGTGAAGAGTCAGAAAGCTCAGACTGTCATGCACGCTCGGCGGAGTCAGGAGGTGATAATTATACTGACCTCAACATAACAGCTGTAGAGCAACAACAGCAACCAACAAAAAAAAAAAAAAAAAATTTTTTTTAAACTAAAAGGAAACAAACTGAGACAAAACTAAAAGAAAATCAGCTAAAAAGAAAGAATAATAAGGCTAAATTTGAGAGAGGTTCGCAGTAGCTGAAGTGAAAGTAAGAGATTAGAACTCACTGAATGCGCTGAGAGGCAGTTCTGCAACAGGGAACAGCGGATGGCGGCGTTTTCGCCCCTGGAAGAAGAGCTCACCTGTCCTGTGTGCCACAGGATCTACGAGGACCCCCTCCTCCTGCCCTGCAGCCACACCTTGTGCAGACAGTGCCTGCAGCAGTGCTGGAGCCGCCAGATCCAGAGGTGCCCCGTCTGTCGTCAGCAGAGCAGCGAGCAGCCCCACCGAAACCTGGCCCTGAGGAACCTGTGCGAGGCCTTCAAAGGGGGAGGGGGGCGGAGCACTGCCCCAACCACCGCCGCCGCCGCCGCCGCCAGCGCCCCGTCCACGGGGCCCAGCGAGGCCGTCCGCGCGTTCAGGAGGTGGAGGATCCCCGCCCGGGCCGAGGAGCTTTGCTCGCTGCACCAGGAGAGGCACAAGCTCTTCTGCCTGGAGGACCAGGAGCCCATCTGCGTCGTCTGCCAGGCGTCAGTGAAACACCAGAATCACACGCTCCGGCCCGTAAAGGAGGCCGCTCAGACATTTAGGGTAAGAAACCAGTGGCTGTCTGTTGCTTTTCGTTCACTTTCTGTTCACGTTGACCCGCAAAGTGCTTTGAGTGTGAACATAATTAATAAGATGCATTACTACTATTACTACTACAACAACTACGATTATTACTACTACTACTACTATTACTACTACTACTACTACTAATAATAATAATAATAATAATTGTGTTTGTATAGCACATTACCATTCAGAAAT
Source organism: Anguilla anguilla (assembly GCF_013347855.1). NCBI lineage: Eukaryota > Metazoa > Chordata > Actinopteri > Anguilliformes > Anguillidae > Anguilla > Anguilla anguilla. Next base: position 60,912,064 of record NC_049204.1, on the reverse strand, counting down.
CTGTCTTATGTGCTTCAGAAAAATACAGAAAACAGTAAGCAAAACACACACATGCGCACACACACATTTTGTTTACAGGGGGAAATCAGAGCGGATTTGAAATCCTTGGATAAGAACCTTAAAGTCCTAGAGAAAACCAAACAGACCTGCGAGAGGACAGAAAGGAACCTCAAGGTGAGCAGGATGAACCAAAAAAAGTATCACTTGTGAAAATTGTGTGTGATTCATAACTCAATATAAAAATGCAGTTTGATAAACAACAACCGCTCCCTCACACAGAGCAAGAAAGAGTTCACAGAGAACCAGATCCGGGCGGAGTTTGACAAACTTTTCCAGTTTCTGCGGAACGAGGAGGAGTCTAGGATCAGTGCCCTGAGGAAAGAGGTGAAGGACAAGGCAGATTTGGCGCAGAGGATGACGGAGGACCTGAGCGACGACATAGAGTCCCTATCAGACGTGATTAAAGCCATGGAGGAGGACCTCAGAGCCAAAGACATCGTGCTGCTGAAGGTAACTTCGGTAGCGGTTTGCACAGGACGCCACAGACTACAACGTACTTCAAATAGAGGCGGGCAAAAACTTCAGTACCTCGCACCAATGACACCTTTCGCCATGCTGTCGCCAAGCAGACACTCTAATCCAGAGAGCCTTACAGCACAAACACAAAACCGAAGAGGGAGCAAATCTACAATAGCTGATAATCTGTAATAACTCACAAGTACAATACACTGCTGAATGAATAGCCAACTGTGAAGAATACGTATTCCCAGTCATTATCAACACGTCATACACCCTGAGTGTATTAATGTGCAATGTGTTTTGATGTGTAGATGAATTAGATTTGTTAGTTAATGTTTAATTAGTCAATATGTCTGGGGCTTCATTTCAGAACTACAAGGACACAAAGAGAAGGTATGTTAATTGTTTTCATCACTATGTTTTCCTCGTAATGATGAACCCTGTGTTATATTATATCCTTCAGCAGGTCAAACCTTCACTGCATGGACTCCTAAACTATGGAATGGCTCACAAGAGAGCAATAGAATCCCCTTTTAATGATAATAATAATAATAACAAGCATGATAATCATAATAATCATAATTGTTATTATTATTATTGTCAGTAGTAGTATTAGTAGTAGTAGATATTGTAATGCATTTTATTATTGTAATGTCAACACTCAAAGCAATGAACATGAAGGGGAATTGAAAAAACATAACAAACAGACTTTTATTATATTATTATTATTATTATTATTATTATCATCATCATTATACAGAAGCCTGACTCTAGAATGATATCGTAGGGCTCAGTTCATAGCAAAGAACCCTGGGAAGGTTCCAGAAGAAACGGATGTGGATAAACACGTGCTCAATCTGAAGAGCAAAGTTATGGACAGAATGACAAGATATTTTCAGAACCGTGAGTACTGGGGATGGTTATTACACACCCTGAACAAATGATACACACAACTAAACGTTCTGCTACTACAAATGTACAAACTTACCATCTATGCCAAGGGACTGACTGAGCATTTGTAAAACTGCTTTTCCCAGCATGCAATATGATGGAACAAATCAATAACCAATATCTGTTAAACCAATGAGTTTAAGGTTTTTTTTTTTACTTTTTGTTTTATTTATTTTTTAATTTTTTAATTTATATATTTATTCATTTTAAATTGAGATTTTATATCTGTTTAGCACATTTATGATATATTTAGTGGCTATATCATGAAATAAAATGATGTTTTTAAGAACATTATTAGGTCATTTAAATTAACTAGTATCGTCCACATGGCTTGGATGGAAAAATATTGATTTTCACCAGAATATGGTAGGCTTTAGTGTATTTTAGGTAAAGGTGAGATCATTGAAGCTGCTAGTATTGCATACAAGTGTAATGATTGTAATACACTTTAGGCAGATTGAAAAAAAGTAAATGAATTATGTAATGTGATAAATATTGTGTGAGTTTGTGTTTTTGCATTTTCAGAACAAGACAGAACAAGAGAGAGAGGCTCCGCCAATGTGATCCCAGCCTCTCCCGATCGCAGGAGGTCAGTACATTAAACATGATACTTAGAAAAACCTCTCTCTTTCTTTCTCTCTTCTTTTTTTTTCTTGTCTTCCTCGACTCTGGGCACCTGCCCGGAGCTCTAGCCCAAGTTTGCTTCCCAGAGCTCAGTCAATTCCAAGTCCATTTTTGTGCATTTCTTCCTGGGGCAAAATAGGAAAATTAAATAAAATAAATGCTTCTGATACAGAGCTGTCCTAAAAGGAAGCTGTAGTCTACAGGGAGAAAAGAAAGGCTCTTTATTACTGGGTTATATACTAGCAAAGCTCCACTGCCGTGCCTGCTTGTCTCTCCACAGGTACAGCTATTGTGTGCCAGAAGTTACTACGGCTGCACCAACACCAGGTGTGCGCAATCGAAGAAGTCCAGGTATGCTTAACACTCTTCCAGTCTTGTAGCTGGACAGTTGTCAGCATTGCACAGGAAATTATGTAGTTTCAATAAAATGGAGTCACATGTGTGCGTCACAGTTATATGGCATTACTGTGTGAAGTTGTTTTCCCGAATACGCTGTTCTTCTCCCCAAAAAGGCATCCTTCGCCCATCTTTCCCCAGACGACCGCTCCAACCCGCCACGTCAGTCCAAAGTTTGCCCGGATACTATGACCCCCTCGGTAGGTACGACGATGCTCATTCACAGCATTGCTAGAACGAAGCCTACGCCGTCCATTGACATAAGGGGCGGGTTCTGCGTTGTTGTTCAAACGGAACGTTCAGGTGACGGCCAAACTGAACCGTGACTAAGTTCGGACAGTGGAAATGATACGTCTAACGTGTTATGGAACTGATTGTTGAACGCTTTCAGTGGTGTTTGAATCACCTTCTTTAAATAGCCAGAAGAAGACTGTTGTTTGGACATTGTTTTGCGTAAGAAAAATAAGGCGATAATTCATATATATATACTGTCTGTATATACATACAAATATATATCTTTTTTCTTTCATGCAGATGAAGGTTGTGGTAACTCACCTGGAATTGCCGTTTAGTTATTTCCCCGCGTGTTCTTCATGGACACAGGAAAAATGGACGAGACTTGAAAAGAAGTGGATTCCAGCTCCTGCCCACGAGAGGGTGAAATCTGGATATTCAAGTTGACCTGTTTTCATGATTCATTTACTTAAACAGATAGGCCCTTCCGGCATGGCCACACCTACATAGCGCTAGCATGTCAAACTAAGGTTCTTATCTCATGGTAGACTTGTGTTTCATGAGAGTTTACATAACTCCTTCATAAGCTCTATGGAACTCCTTCATAACCTCTACATAGCACATTTGTGAGCACTACAAGGGCATTGTAAATGCTTTTGTCAGTAACCACAGGTGTATTGTGCATCCCTTGGCATGTTGTGATGCTGTCACTTGCTGCTAAAGAAAATATAGCTCTAATAAATGACTGTTAACGGGAACTAACATACAATTTGTACCTAAGACTGTATTCCTGTTTATTTAGTACTCTCTCAATCAATGCTTTAATTTAATAATGACTGTATTACCATATAATTGCCAATAATCACTGTTTTCAGAAGCAGCAAGTTTTTGTATTTAATGTTTAAATTTTTATTGCGTATTTTAACTTAAATTGTTTGGGCCTATAGAAAATGAATGGTCATTATATTAATGGGTGAATGTACCTTTCACTTCACTTTGATTTACATTACATTCCCATGTTATGTTCTTGTAATACTTTGTGTGTGATGACAGGTGTATGGGGACATGTGTGAGGACATGTAGGGGACAGGTGTGTGGGGACATGCGGGGGAGAGATATGCAGGGACATGTGTGGGGACATGTGTGGGGACAGGTATGTGGGGACATGTGTGGGGACAGGTGTGTGGGAACAGGTATGTGGGGACGTGTGCGGGACATGTGTGGGGACAGGTGTGTGGGGACCTGTCCCCACACATGTCCCGCACACCTCCCCACATGTGTGGGGACAGGTGTGTGGGGACAGGTTAGGTACAGGTGTGTGGGGACTGATACTGCTCAGGAACAGCTTTGTATATGGTAATCTGAGGAGTGTGAAGTTTTCTGTCCCGGGCATCCTTGCCTGCTTAGGTTATCCCTCTTGTATTCATAACTGCCCTTTCTCTAGATCTGAAAGTCCATCCTAAAGCTACACTGAACACATGCCCACTATGCACTCACACTCGGACTTGTGTGTTAAGTTATTATGATGCGCTGTGTTCTGCTCGCTGTGTGTTCACTTAGACGTACACTCTGTCCCTTGCATTGTTCATCAATCCATCCTATATCTAAGCCGCCTATTTCTGGCCAGTGTTGCAGGGGGTGCTGGAGCCTATCCCAGCATGCATTGGGCAGGAGACAGGAATATGCGTAGATTTGAGGGCCACGTTGGAATATCCTTGACAGAGCAACCACACATTAGAGCTTTTAATAAATCAAGACTAACTTCTTACGTTTCCTTATCCACCTGTTCTGGCATTCAAATTTATGTTGCATGTTTTTGTACTGACTGCTCCCATTGGTTGGAATGCTGATGACATGTTTAAGTGCTGACTGTTCCTATTGGCTGGGATGCTGATTATATGGTGTTATCTCCGCTCCTCACCCAATCATTTCTCTATACAGGGCTCTAAAGTGGCTGAATGGACGAATATAAGCTCAGATAAATATCTGTGGCGTGGGTGTACTGAGCGAGAGGGTGTGAATCAGACTCAAATATTATATATATATATATTTTTTTTTTTTTTTTTTGTGGGGACGCCGGAGACTGTGCCCACGTGCACAGTGGCGCAAAGCCGCTGCCACCGTCACGATTCTGTAGCCCCGTCTCGCCAACAAAAAAAAAAAAACCTGAAAGGCGCTGGCATCGTGTCTGTGGGACGGGAAGCACGACAACGTGGGGGGAGCTGGCCTGGTCTCCTAGGAAACCAAATGTGTGGAAACGCCTCCTCAACCAGGGTCCTGTGTCATGAAGCAGGATTACTGAGTTAGCTGGATAACTGCGCTGAGTAAAACCTGGAACAGAGGCCTGTATCATGAAGCAGGACTACCGAGTTAGCTGGATAACTGCGCTGAGTAAAACATGGAACAGGGGCCTGTATCATGAAGCAGGATTACTGAGTGTGGCATGCTTCAGAAAAAAAAAAAAAAAAAAAAAAATAAGGGCTGCTTATCAATTTGCCCAGTAACTACATTAATTCACAATTGTGGATATGGATATTTTTAGTAAGAAATTACATAGATTTGAAAACTATAATTTTTTCCCTCAAATACTTTGTACATAGTTTCCTGCATTGCAAAGACTTCTTGAAACAATATAAATAAATACATGTTCACAAAAATTAAAAAAAAATGAAATATTAAAGTCTAGCCAGAAACGTTGACTTCTGTCACTTGGTCTAGCTGTCTCATTGCTTTTCCTTATTAGAGGAGCTGGATTCCATCTGAAAACAACATAAACTCAAATATTCCCACAGATATGTTACATCTTCCCTCTCATATCTTCTGCAGTGGGTCTTCCGAGAGAAAGCAGCACTGTTGGGGGTTGCAGTTATTTAAACAGACCTCATTCTTTTGGATACACAGACACAGCGCACAGCGGTGGTGATGAGCCTTGTTCCTGGAAATCTACCATCCTGTAGGTTTTCACTCCGACCCTAATTTGGCACACCTGACCTGGCCTTACTAATCAGCAGCTCAGTGAGGTCTTTAGGTGTTGAATGAGGTGTGTTTTTTTACCTACAGGACGGTAAATCTCCTGGAACAGCGATGGACAGCCCTGTTCTGTGCACTGTTTGGTACAGGACAGTAGGTCCCCAGGAACAGGGTCGGGCAGCCCTGCTCTGGCTGTTGAATGAGGTGTGCTTTGCTTGAGTTGGAGTGAAAACCCACAGACTGTAGATCTCCAGGAAGAAAGTTTATTCCAGCTAGTGTACAATGTCCTGCTGCCACTTGCTGGTCTGAGCTGCCCAGCTAAATTTCTGATAGTAACGGTTGTCTCGCATCCAGAGGTCCTCAACATTTGTTAACTTAGTGCTGCCCAATCATGTGCCATGGAGGGAGGGCCGAGAGTATGCAGGTATTCATTTCAGCCAATCACTTCACCTGCTGGTTTCACTGATTAGTTCCCTCCTGTCTGGTTGAAAGTGTGTAAATCAGGGAAATCAGCAGGTGCAGTGATTGGTTGGAACAAAAGTCTGCATAAATGTCCCCATGAAAAACCAGTATGGGATTCATGACACATGTGCATCCTAGGTGTATAAGGTGATGAATGCTGACTGCTTATACATTTTATGTGCAATCCTGTTTGTGTGTGTGAGTGTGAGTGTGTGTGTGAGAATGTACGTGTGTATGTGTGTGAGTATATGTGTGTATGTGAGAGTGAGAGAGAGTGTGTGTGTGACAGAGAGATAGAGAGTGTGCTTGTGTATGTGTCAGAGAGAGTGTGTGCGTGTGAGAGAGAGAGTGTGTGTGTGTGTGTGTATGTGTGTGTGAGAGAGAGAGAGAGTGTGTGTGTGACAGAGAGATAGAGAGTGTGCTTGTGTATGTGTCAGAGAGAGTGTGTGCGTGTGAGAGTGAGAGTGAATGTGTGTGAGAGAAAGAGTGTGTGTGTGTGTGTATGTGTGTGTGAGAGAGAGAGAGAGTGTGTGTGTGTCTGTGTGTCTGTGTGCATGTGTGTATGTGCCTTGGTTTCCATATGGTCAGTACTCCTGTGTGTGTCCTCTGAAGCAAAGTGCATTTAGTCGTGATGGGAGTTTGGAGCTTAGAGGAAGGAGAGGTCAGTGCACACAATAAAAAAGATTACACTGTGCTGCAGCTCCCCCTGCAGGTAAAACCTGGGTATAACTTGTAACAGGACAGAACAGTGTCATAAATTTCACAGAGAGCAAGTATACCGGCCCCAGTATTTATTGATGGCAACTTTAAGAGCTGTAGACTTGACAGTGTTCTGCCTTCATTTCAGCAGTATGTGGACAGTTTGACAAAGAGGAAAAATGTAATGGACTTATGCTATGGCAGTATCGCTGATGCGTACGATGCCCGTGTATGCCCGCTGCTTGGCTTCTTCTCCCTTCGGCATTTCAAACAGGCACTCAGACAGCATAAGCCTCAATCTCACAGCGTCGCTCAGTGGTCAGAGGGTATCACTGCACAACTAAAGCGTTCGCTAGCTAGCATGTTCTGCCTGGGACATTTCCGATGGCAATTTTGATGAGAGGGGTTCTGTTTTCACAAACTGTACATCTTGTATGTATCACCACCATACCGGTTCAAACTTTAAGGAAATACTCAAACTGTGTGCGTGCATGTGTGTGAGAGAGAGAGAGAGACAAAGTGTGTATGTGTGTGTGTGTTTGTGAGAGAGAGAGACAAAGTGTGTGTGTGTGTGTGTGTTTGTGAGAGAGAGAGACAAAGTGTGTGTGAGTGTGTCTGTGTGTGTGTCTCGCGTGCAAGCAATTTTGCCTCAAAGCAAGCAAGCAAAAAAAAAAAAACTTACAAAATAACCCAAAACAAAACATAAATGAAAGGCATCTGATCAACATCTTAAGCTCTTAATTAACGTGGCAACAGAACTTTCCCCCCCCCTTTTTTCACTCTTTCATGAGGGATTAGCCAAAGTAACCAAAGCTCTCAGAGAAGAGAGACAGATCTAATATGTCAATTCAGACTTTTTTTGAAATTCTTATCCTTGATAGGACAAATATATTTGCATCAGAATTTTTTAAACATGAGAGCTCTATAACATGTCCACCCAGCACACTTGATGACTCAGTCCTTCGAAAGCACAATCAGACCTCCTTTAAAGGTATCCAACGCAAGCACTGCGGGGAGCAGTGTGGCATAAGGGTTAGGGAACCGGGCTGGGAACTCAAAAGTTCTGAACGGAATAAATAACTTTGTTTGTGATGGTACCACAGCATCATACCAGTATGCAATTCAATATCTACGATATCTTCACAGTTACAAATATGCGCAAGACATTTAGAAGTTAAAAGGAAGGATTAAGAGATTGTGCCAAGGGTTAGGATGTTGTTAAACTTTATTAGAGAGTTATGGCAGAGCTATGACAGAAAGTATGACAGCAAATACAAACTCGCAGGGTTTGTAACTCTGACTCTTCATTTGAAAGGGCTGCTCAGGTCATGGAGGAGTTTAATTAGTGCAGCTCGCCTTAAGACGCGTTTTCCAGTGGGTGCTTTTTAAAATATTTTTAAATAATGAGAATGAAAGAGGAATGTGAGAGGGATGGAGAGAGAGAGAGAGAGAGAGAGAGAGAGAGAGAGAGAGAGAGAGAGAGAGAGAGAGAGAGAGAGAGAGAGAGAGAGAGAGAGAGAGAGAGAGAGAGAGAGAGAGAGAGAGAGAGAGAGAGAGAGAGAGAGAGAGAGCGCATCATGCTTACCGGAGGTTCAGGAGACAAGCAGATGCAGAGCCGTATGGAAAAGGTGCTTTTAAAGTCCTGTCTAATCAGACTACAGTCCCCAACCACCCCCCCCTCCTACAAAGACGTTAATCAGCACTACAAACAAAATGTGTCATTTCTTTATTGCCATTACAGCATTTCATTTTAATAAGGGAACAAGGGCAGAATAGTTAAAGGTGACCACACTTTAACAAATGGCTGTTTCATTTTTTCACTGCTGTGGGTAAGATAATCCCAACAGGAGGCTGGGTGGGACTAATATATTGGTTGAGCAAATTTCAACAGGTAAGCTCCTTTTGTGTTGGGCACAATGTGCTTTCCTCCCCTTTACATACTGTATGAGAGAGTGCAGTAGCAGAGAGATAGTGAACCACACGTCTCATTTCAGCACAAAAAACCGTATTCCATGCAAAGTGGGGTGACTGGACAGTGAGGTCATGCACTAGCAGATCTACCTCACTTGCCCTGTTGGTGCCAGGGTGGCTAAACTCAGACTGATGTGGCTGTCAGCAGAGTAGAGCCCTGTGAGTCTGGGTTCCAATTCCACTGTGATTATGGACCTGGGGGGGGGCGGGGGGCATTCCAGTCTTGGACCAGGGTGCTCCAATTTCTTTGGGGGGGGGGGGGGAGTAAAACTTAAATTAGTAATTTAATTACAGCTTTTCGTGTTTGTCCTCAACCTCCAATAAGTCAGTTCCACAAAAACAGAGACTAACCTACTTTAAAGGTGCCACAGAAGGGACTGAGGACTGTGTCGTTATGATGCCATGAAATGGTGTAGGACAGTGCTGCTGGACTGTCCTTGTTTGAGAGAAGGACAGAGAAACAAAAGCTTTTTCATCATCCCGGGTGCTCACATTGACGCACTTGTGAAAGTTTAAGCAGAGGGAAATCAGGTCTCTTAACGGCTATTACAATCATTCATTTCTAAAATGATGTGGAGCCAGTTCCTAACCTCGAAGCCCACAGTACTTCCTATGAGCACCTATAAAGCAGGTTAGTCTTTTTTTTTTTTGCGGGACTAGTTAATGAGGACTGGAAAACAAACTGCTGAATTTACAGCAGGGCTTAAATTACTGAGGATCCAGGGGGAGCTCAGCCCCCCCCCCCCCCCCCCCCCACCCCCTGAAAGAGACCTGAGGCCCCCCAGTCCAAGATTGCAACCCCCCCCCCCCCCCCCCAACAATCACAGGCCCACCAGAAGCCAGAGGGGAACTGGAACCCAGACTTACAGGACTCTGTTTCGCTCACAGACACTGTGTCTGTGAGCAAAACTCAGTCTGAGTTTAGCCACCCTGGAACCAACAGAGTAGGTGAGGTAGATCTGCCAATCCATAACCTTACTGTTCAGTCTCCCCACTTTGCATGGAATTAGCCTTTTTCATACTGAAATGTCATTGCACTCTCTCATAATATGTAAAAAAGAGGAAAGCACACTGTGCCCAATACAAAAGAACCTTGTCTGATGAAATGTGCTTAACCATTATATTATACTCCCACCCAGCCTCCAGTTGGAATTATCTTACCCACAGTGAAAAAAATGAAACGGCCATTTTCTAAACTGTGGTCCCCTTTAACTATCCTGCTATTGTTCCCGTATTAAAATAAAGTGCTGTAATGGCAATAAAGAAATGGCACATACTGATTGTCATGTGGAATAACATCCTGATAGGAGGGGAGGTGGTTTGGGAGAAGCAGGGTACCTGACTGGAGTCTGATTAGACAGGACTTTAAAAGCACCTCTTCCATACAGCTCTGCATCCACCTGTCTTCTGAAGACGAGATAAGATGTTACATGTGTGGTTGCTCAACTGTCCCTCTCTTTATTTGGGGGGAACATAACTATCTTTCATAACTTCAAGTGATATGAATCCTTTTCTTCTTTTTATTTAGAGACAAAGAACAGGATGAAGAGCCTGCTAATTACAGTACTCCTGTTTCTCTCTCTGGCTGCTGTTGCTCTAGGAGGAAATACAAAATCTAAACCGGTACCATGTGAATTTATATTTACGTGTTTATATCCTCCATCCTATCTCAAAGAGACATTAGGTAAAAGTTTTGCAAATATACTTTGGAGAATGCCACCTAGTCTACATTTTAAATAGCTATGTGCAGACTCAGCTCGACTGCCCATTCTCACAACAAAATGTAGACATTTCATTTTTAACTGCATGTAACATGCATGTATAAGTGATTATGAAAAGCTACGCAACTCTAACCTAGAGTTTTAGCCAAAATATTACTTTAATAAGTAACTGACTTCTGGAAAATAGGATGTATGTGAAAAATCATTAACTTTGTATAGTTCAAGTATAAAGTATAACAATCCATATCATGCAATAATTCATCACATGCATTTAGATTAAATATGCTACATATGTTACAGAACTATGCAGATTATTTTGGTGTTAACAGAACCTTGCAAGTGCTTTTTAAAATGATCACCTTAAAACTCCAAATCCCAATCACAAATTCTATTTGTGAAGGGTTCCTGCTCAACTGATGCAGCTAAAGACTATGTGCTGGGATTACAAATGTATTAATTAATTTATTTATGTATTTATTCATTCATTTATGTGTGACATTGTCAATGATATTGGTGCAAATGTACCTTTTCAATGTGTCTTTGTCTTTAGCATAATGAAGTATTTGTGCCACCCACACCTGAGGTAAATATTGACTATTATATTCATATATAATTTAGCTATTTTAGTACACATGTTTTCTGGCAAACAGACTTCTAAGATAATAGTTTATCACTGTCTGAAAGAAAGTTTGAATCCCCCGACTTGCCGAGTGTTGAGCAAATCTTGCCTGAAATGGAGTTACAAACATTAGACTAGGCCTACTATTTGAAAAAGTAACATATGTCAAAAATCAGTTATGACAGGTCCGATTTGAATTTTCCTCATTTTTTCAGCATTGTCAGCTCTTACTGTAAATTAAATGACCGGGCAAGCATTGCTTTGCAGAATGTCTAAAGTTACTGCTTCATATCTAAAAGTATTGCATCACAGATAAAGGCTTTGTCATAGTTCTGTGTTCCTGTCTGTGTTTCCTTGTTGGGCCGCCAGATGGCGACACTCCTGTTTTATGTCCTGCTTAATTGTATTATTGTTTTCAATTATCCCATTATTGTTTTCTGGGTGTCTCGTTTTCCCTTCCTTCTCTGTGGCCTGATTGTTCATTGTGCCCTCCTGTGTCTCATCTGTGTCTTTAAGTTTCCCGTCTCCTGAACTCAGTGCTGGATCCTTGCTCATTGTTGGTTTGTTGGTTGTTTGCTTGTGTTTGTTTCTGACCGTATGTACCTTTCCGTGTACTCTGCCTGCCCGTGCTCTGCCCTGCCCGTGTTTTGAGTCCCTCTTGTTTTCTTAGATATTTTGGAGTTTGTGTTTTTGCCCATCGTGGCCTTTTCTGTTCCCTGCTTGTTTGCCTTTTTTGTCAGTAAAGTCTGTTAACTTTCCCTTTTTGAGTTTGTCTTTCCTTCCTCTGCGTTTGGGTCCTCCCTACCTGTTTTGTGACAGGCTTTGTAGTAGTAGAGGACCAAGAACTGAACCCTGGGGGACACCTGAAGGAGTTTTCCCTTGACCTAGTAGGAGGGACTGTCAAGGTTGGAAGCAAAGCAGTTGAAAGCTGTCCCATAAATACCCAAGGTAGTCAGGGAAGACAGCTGGCAGTGGCGGCCAACCATGTCAAAAGTTGCAAAAGTTTTTGTTTTTTACAGGAAGAAGCCACGGCAACCAAAGATGTAAGTACCAGCAATGCAATAGTCCATTAATGCAGGCAATGCAATAGTCCACTGCTTATTATGGTGGAAGAAGCAAAACAACTTTGGAATTCTGCTACCAGAAACTTGACGTATCTTCTACATTATTATTATTGTTATTATTATATTTTTTCTTCTTTATTTCATTTTTTAAATTTTATTTTCTTCACTTTCTTATTTGCAGTTTACATTTGGAGACATCATTGAATTTCCCTATAAACACAAGAGGGTGGTCCCATTCAAGCACTATGGTGTATTTGTGGGAAACCATCGTTTTCAGACGACCGGAGAGCAGCAAGGACCCCATGACACTCTTTTCCATTTCTCAGGTTTTTTTTTCTTTATTCAGATCCATTGTACTGGCAAGCTGATCAGAATTGTCAATGAATGTTTCTTGTGTGATATGTGGATGTTTGAATGAGTACATCAGTACAATATGAAAAAACGAAATAGTGTAAAAGTTGCCTGACGGGAATGTATGATTGAGGGAAATTAACAAAAAATGCTAGTCTGGGGTTTATTAAACAGGACTGAGACTTCAATCAAAATCAGGTGTTACTGTAAATTCAAATTAAATAGAGTTTCTTGGCCACACACAGTAGGGTTGACTTTGGCGTTAGCAAGATTACAGTTTCATAACAGGTACATTTACTGAGCTGGATAATTTCAGTGCAGCATTTCAGGTTAATTAAGGGCATAACAGCAGTGCCCAGGTTGGGAATGAAACCCACACCTTTTCAGTTACAGGCCTGGTTCTGAAACCATTACACCCCGCTGCCTTCACTAAACAGCATCTTGAAATTAAATGTTGTGTCTATAGTGAAGCATGGTCAGCAGTCTTTGTTTTAAGGTTATTTGTGTTATTATGTCTAAGAATTCTTTTTTCCTTCGCATTATATGACTGTCTTTTGCATTTCTTGTTTCATATAGAAAGTGAAACCGGAATGAAATGTCAGTTTAGTACAGTATTGGCAGCAGCTGAAGGAGGTACATACCAAAAAAAGAACCTTCATGATGGAAAAGATGGGTGGCAAAAAAATACAGATGAGAAAATGGTGGAAATAATCACATTTCTGGCAAATAACGGATGTGGAGAATACAAATTACTAAGCAATAACTGTGAGCACGTGTCAACATACGTCCGTTATAGTCAAAATGTTTCGAAGCAGGCACAGAGGGTATGTGATTCTTCAAACGTTTGAAATAGACTTCCCATTTCTGTCATTTACAAGGATAATTTATGATTCATTTCAAATATCACCACCTGCTCAACCTCATGTTTGTTCAATCTCATTTCTCCCGCAGGCTAAAAAAATAATTCGCTGTTTAGAGATTACACCCACGGGAAACAGACCCAAAAGGTGGGCTGCATCAATTAAACATTTCCTGGGTCTGGCCTGAGCACCCCTCTCAGAGGAAGAGTCAGAGTTACAAACCCTGCAAGTTTGTATTTGCTGTCATACTTGCTGTCATAACTCTGCCACAACTCTCTAATAAAGTTTATTAACAGCATCCTAATACGTGTGTCTCTGCACTGGCATGCTCTCTTAAATTATTTATTTTAACTTTTATTTTCTAAATGTCTTATGCATAATTGACACTGTGGATATATTGTAGATGTAAAATTGAATACCGGAGTGATGTTATGGACTCATCTCAGCTCTTGGACAAATATATCTTACTTTTGTTCAGCCCTAAACTTTTGAGCTCCAAGCCAAGTTCTACCACATCTACACTTAACCACTGTACTACAGTGCCTCCAAGTGTTTACTTTGTGTACCTTTAAAGCAGTTCTGTTTGTTTGTTTTTTTTAATCTATTGGGTAAAAACAATACAGAGAAGTCAAATTTTAAAAATCAGATTGTGTGAGATTATGCAAATATGCAAGGGTTTGTAAGGATAACAATTACAAAAAATGTATGAACTGACTTTGTCTCAAGCTCTCACTCAGACCTTGCAAAGAAAAAAAAGGAAAAACAGCTCTTTTGCCATGTTAATGTAAATGTAAAGTAAAAGTGATTCAATTTTGATCAGATGCCTTTAAATCTTGTATTGCTTTTTTTGGTATGCTGATTATTTTTGCTTTCCTTGAGGTAAGAAATAAAATCTCAAATAGAATTTTGTGCGATTGCACACACACACACACACACACACACATATATACATAGTGCCCTCCAAACATTACAGTGACTTTGTTCGTTTTATTGTATTCTTAAGGCATTTGGATTTGTGATCAAAAGTTGAAAATGAGACAAAAGCACAGACAATCAGTTTTTTTCCCATGGTATTTACATGCATATATGTTTTACCACATTACAGAAGCAGCTGTTTTGTGTTGAGTTCACACATATTCAGCTATGCAAAAGTGATGACAAAGCATAGCATGTTAACACAAATGCTCAGAAGCCTGTGCCAGAGAACTCAGTCAAATGATGACATGATGTGTCAGAGTCACATGATCACACCAAACGAAGCTGTGTTACATAACACAAAATTTGTTAAGTTCAGTACAGTGGTGCTGAAGGGCAAGCAAGCATATCAGTCTTATATTACATAAAAGGCCAATTGAATTTAAAAAGAAATTCAAGTTATTTATTCACTTCAATGTCAACAGTGCTCGCCTATGAATGAGTGAAAATCAGTAAATGATGTTATCATGCGTAACATGCATTAATCACACCCCTAAACTCCCAAAATGCTTTTAAGCCCACCAGATACCTCCAAACTCCAAGGCAAGGTAAAAGAGACGTAGTAGACTTTGAAATGAAAATGGTAGGAAAGGCAAAGATTGTGTGGGACCATTTCAATGACGAGACCCCAAAACAAAATTTCATGCACTATTGTATATCTTACCAGCACCTGTCAAATCTGATCATCTGAGCGTGAGAATTTCTGGAACCTTCCAGGAAACAGGAATCCGTGACGCATAGAGTGGATAGGGAGACACACTGCATGTGGAGGACGGAGTGTAGCACAGTGGGTAAGGAACTGCGCTTGTACCCGAAAGGTTGCAGGTTCGATTCCCGGGTAGGACACTGTCCTTGTACCCTTGAGCAAGGTACTTAACCGAAATTGCTTCAGTATATATCCAGCTGTGTAAATGGATACAATGTAAAAATGCTATGTAAAAGTTGTGTAAGTCGCTCTGGATAAGAGCGTCTGCTAAATGCCTGTAATGTAATGTAATGCATGTTGTACTGTGTATGTTGTAAGTGTATCTCACGCTCTTTTTTAGCCCTGTCATGGTGGAACAGGTAACACTGGTGTGCATTATGTTTTTATCTTATCACCAATATTTATCTTATCTCATCTTATCTCATCTGATCTGAGGCGATGAGCAGGAGGAGAAACAGCTCCAGCAGAATGAGTTTGAAACCCTAAAAATCCTTGAGTGTTTCCCCTCCCCCTGGCCCCTGCCCCTCCTTCCGTAACACAAGCGCCATGCCGCTCACAAAACACTGAAACAAACTCAAACGTTCTGCACTGATTTTAGTTTATTTTTCTGTTTTCATGTGTTAATTTTGTGTCACGGGCCACTCCTTGTTATCCCTGCAAATGAAAAGAAGTGCACACACAAGCCCATATGGAAAGCATGCATAGTCATCACTTCATGCAGAATAAGATAAACTGGACTCAAAGAAAGTGTTTAACAGGAACTTCAAACAATCCTTAAACCTGCCCTAAGCCCAATCACATCACACAGCTTTTAATGAGAAATACGGTGGAAGACGGGGAACATCGATAATTTAATGGCACAGATGAGTCTGACCATTTTTAACAATGCTCTCTGGTCCTTGGCGTTCTGCTCATTACTGCCAAAATACAGGGTGAACAAAGGCAAATTCAGTGAAGGACCACAAGATGGCGCCAAATGATTTGACACATTGACAAAGTACTGACACAAAATGGTAAGAGCTTTAAAAACTTTGCCATACCAGTACCTACTTTGAAGTAAATCAACGCAGTAAAGTCTACTATTTGATTGTATTGCCCTTAAGTGCAATTAATGCATGAAGTCTATGAGCCACTGACATCACCAAACATTTGGTATCTTCTTTGGAAATGCCTTTCCAGGCTTTCACTGCATTACGTTACATTAGATTATAGGCATTTGGCAGACGCTCTTATCCAGAGCGATGTACAACAAAGTGTATAACCATAACCAGGAACAAGTGTGTCGAAAACCCTAGAGAGAAGTACCGTTCCAAGTGCAGGGAACAACCGCATAGATTAACTTGGACCCTGTAGGATAAACTGATTAACACTAACACAAACAAGAACAGCAACAATTCAGTCTATGCAAAAATACAAGCAGTAGTTAAGACACGAGTGCATTAACTAAGTCAACTACGAAACAGCTACCTAGTTACAACCCTAAGCTTACAGTCAATTTAGAGATTACAGGGAGGTAGGGAGGGATGGGGAGAGGAGCAGCCTGAAGAGGTGAGTTTTCAGTTGTCGCTTGAAGTGGGTCATTGTTTGTCTTTTTTCCCTCTTTTTTTCACATGTTCATGCCAAGCATCTGGTCAACCCATGGATGTGCATACACTGCCATCTATTTTAAGTTGATATTAAAACGATGTATGACTGTTCCATTTAGCCATGCTGTATCACTCATATTGGCTGTGATAAGAAGGCGCACACACACAGTCACACACACACACACACACACACATACAGTCACGATGGCTGTCAGGGGTGATCTGAAGTGCAGAGAGACAGAAGTTAAAATCCATGAAGGTCTTTACTTGAGTTTCAGGTTTAAAAAAAAAACACATCACAAGTAGAAAAAAACACGGAAGGAAATAAGAAAAATCACAAGGAAAGGGAAACAGGCGGCCTCTGGTGGACAACACTAGGAACTCATGAGACACACTCTCACACATATACACGGATGCACACACGCGCACACACACATACATGCAGACACACACACTCACAAATACACACGCTTGAACACACACACAAATAGAAACACATACCCACGCTTGCTTCTAAGGAGCGAACAAGGTAGTTAGCTTAGCCTCAAGTGTCAGGAGTTGACACACTAGGTAGCTTAGCATCAAGTGTTAAGCTGGCTTTAACCATATCTTCTCTGTTTCTCTTTCCATGGGGCTCCCACCCCTAACCTCACCCTGAGCTCAAAGACCGCTCCAGCCTGTTTCCTCAGCCTGAATCCATGGGATCATTCCAGCCCTGTCCATGGTCGTGGACCACTTGAGGCCTGTTCCTCCCCTGCCAAATGCCTTGACGCAGCCTGGAGCTCCAGATCCATCACCCTGCTCCTCTAAACTGCACTATTTAATCTCCTATTATTCCTGCTAACTTTCACCTCAGCTGTAACCTGCACAGCCCATTTGATTTGCTGTGATAGATCCCTTGAAGCTTTTCTGCTGCACTCCATTCTACTGCTACTTTACACCGGGCTGGCCAGTGGAGAATGGGCTCCCCATCTATAGCCGTAATCCTCTCGAAATTTCCTCCCCTTGGGAAATTTTTCTTGCCACGTTTTGAAGGTTAATTTTTACCGTATGCATTCGCTGTTTGGGGGTTGAGGCCTGGTGTTTGCTCGAATTGCTCTTTTTGCTCGGTCTCTGCCTTGCTACGTAAAGCGTCTTTGTGACAGTTCTCTGTAAAAAGCACCATGCAAATAAAATTTAATTGAATTGAACGCCCCCACATACACACACACAAACATGCAGACACACACACTCTCACACACACAAATACACACACATTCATACATGCATGCACACACACACAGATACACACATGCACAACATACACACATACACACATATACACACACGCACACACACGCACAAACACATACACACACAACATACTTACACGGTGTTCAGAACAGGTCAAAAGGGTCAGGAAAACAGCTTTTTATATTTTTTCTTAGAACTGATAGCATCTCGATTACATAGATAGTGTGACATAAAACAATGAAAGGGAATGAGGTTTTACGATGTTACATTAATGCCCATTCATACCCAGTGTTTGAACAAAGTATCTGCTCAAACAAATTATTTGCATCACCGTCTTTAAAATACTATGATTACACGGTTAGTATCAGGTCAGGGCCCTGTTTCATGCACGCCACTTGAAAAATCGAGGATAATTGGACTAATGTTGTGTCACATTATGTCATGAATTAAATTTGGGCTTAATTTGATAAGTCAATGTAGCCCTGAATCATCTCAGATTACTGCACGCACCCCTCTCTGTTATAATGGGGAGATGAACCGCAAACCAGAAACAGAATCGCACTCCTTATATAGACACACAGGGATGTGACGCTGCCCTTTGCAGGTTCCAGTAACACACTGAAATTAACAAAAGTGATATTTTCCAAACTCACAATATAGCCTATGTGTTTTTCTATTATGTATTGGGGTACATCACTAAATTATGGCAACACTGGAGAGGGCATATTTTTTACCTCTAAAGATCAAAAATGCATCATTCAGTTTTATCCATCCATCCATCCATTATCTATACCTGCATATTTCTGGTCAGGGTCACGGGGGGTGCTGGAGCTTATCCCAGAATACACTGGGCGAGAGGTTTTAGAATTGTGCTTTCGTTTAGCTAAGGAATAGTCCTGTCTCTCAGAAAACAGGAACGAACAAGGTCAAGTATGTCCTGGGGATGCTAAGATTTCAACTATTGCTGCTCTTCCCATGTCTACAGACAGGTGTGCGCTGCATGGATTTCTGGGGATGGCCGGGTATGACCACCGTTTTTGTAATCTGTTCTGATGAGCGGGCACGGTGGTGTAGTGGGTAGCACGGTCACCTCACAGCAAGAAGGTCGTGGGTTCAAATCTCAGCTTGGGGCCTTTCTGTGTGGAGTTTGCATGGTCTCCCCATGTCCACATGGGTTTCCTCCTGGTACTCCGACTCCCATAGTCCAAAGACATGCAAGTAGGCCAGTTGGAGACCCTAAATTACCCATAGGTATGTGTGTGTGAGTGAACGCAGCATGTGCCCTGCAATAGACTGGTGGCCTGTATTCCTGCCTCTCACCCAATGCACACTGGGATAGGCTCCAGCACCCCCCGCGACCCTGCTCAGGATAAGTGGGTATAGGTAATGGATGGATGCTCTGATGAGTGCCAGTAGGCCCGTAAATGTCTGAAAGCGGTGTTGCACTGCACCCCTGTCCTGGGTGCTCCAAACTTGGTGCTACCATTCAAGCTGGAGGTAGATGCAAGCGCGGTGGGAACTGGGGCTGTTCCAGGAGGACGGACATGGCCTTGATCATCCAGTCTGCTGTTTTCTATGGAAGTTCCACAAACACAAACTCAGGTATTCCACCATTGAAAAGGAGGCTTTGGCATTGCTGTGAGCTCTCCAATACTTTGAGGTATTTGCTGGATCTAGTGTGCTACCTGGTGTGGTGTGTACAGACCACAGCCCCTTAGTTTTCGGACAAATGTATAACCGGAATCAACATCTCATGCGTTGGTCTCTCATTTCCCAAAACGATCATTTGGATATTAGGCTTAAGAAGGGCTCTGGAAATGTACCAGCTGATGCTCTCTCTTGCAAATCAGACATTGTCAGTTTGATCTTGTGGGTGGGGTGTTACATGCCATGTGATGTACCAGAGTGGACTTTGACCCGGGGCTCCTGATCCAGAGAACAACACTCTATTCAGTGAGATATCAGTGAGCTATCATCATCAGCCAGCTGGTCCCAACTGGTCCCTGTTCCTGGTTCATCCAATCACCTTCGTCCGCCTCAAGATTAAGTCACCTGAAACAGTCTGGATCTTTCTCTCAGATGAATTCCATGCATGGCCAATTTAATTCAAAAAAGGTCTGGATAAGAGCGTCTGCTAAATGCCTGTAATGTAATGTAATTACACTAAAGTTTAAAGCGATGGGCCACCCCCTAATGTTTGGACTCTCTTCCATTCTAATGTCATACTGGAATGTATAGTGACGGCAGCTACAAAAGGGTTCGGCAGCAGGTCAAACTCAATTTGAAATATATATATATATATATTGTGCACAGCCACATCATTGCAATTCTACATTATCAACTTGGTAATGGTCAAGTAAGTGGCTGACCTCCTAGGACTATACCAATGTAGCCAACAAGAAAAAGGCTTGGTGAGGAAAACTGGGGTCAGGGGACCGCAACACCAGCCTTCACCCCTGCTGTGGAGGGGCTGTTGATAGTGGGCATCCCCGGGAGCACCTGCTCGAAATCAGTGGCGGAATGCAGCAGCTTCTATACCCTAATTCAATGACCCCCCCCACCCCCCATGAACAGTTGGCAGTTCGCAGCCAGGTCATTCTCTCACCTTCCTGTCTGTACCAGAGACTGAACCAGCACATCACTCAAAACAGTCATCTCCACTTGTACTCATTTGACGTAAAGCACTCAAAAAGACGTGTTTACAGTCCTGAACGCATAACAATATAACCTGCAAGCTGGCAGCTCCCAGGAGCATGCCAGTTCAGCTAGTGGAGCTCCTGGGGGGGACCACATTTAGAAATGCAATGAAAATATTTATTGGTGATTATGCAAATACTCAAGATGAGGAAACAGCACTCAGACCGTCTGTGAGCAGGTGCAGCCTTAAAAAAAACATGAAGAATTGATCAATGAACACAGCTCTTGCTCTCAGTAAAAATATTTTGATTTTTTTTTTTTTACCCATTTCTATAAAAACCATTGACATAGTCTCAGGCCTTCATCAGAACGCGTGATTATGCAAACTTTGCCATCATAAAACCCTCTCGGAAATGATACCAAAATTTACACAAATTTTCCTTAACATGTTATAATATACAGTTTGGGTGCATTTAAAGAAAATGTATAAGTCTGAATATGTATACATCACATACAGGCATACCCCATCACACTTTGATGCAATGAACGCAAAAACTGAGGTTTAAGCTGAAGCTGACTTAGCATATTTAAACCACTCAGTGAAACCTCAGTTTCACCTAGAGTGGATATGAATGCGAGGTTTGTAAGAGGTTTGTGTCGATAAAAAAGCCATCATTGTATGAGAATTGAGAAAGGGACGCATTTTTGGAGACTGACAACATCCTTTAAGGCACTTTAATGATTGTTTTTATGAGCGCAATCAATTTAGTGAAGAAATTATTTACTTCCAGCAATTATTAGGAGTGCACATTGCCAGCTCCGAGCAAAGCAAGCCCAAACTGATACAGACAGGGTGCCCCCCCCCCCCCCCCAAAGGCAGTGAATTTGGAACCCAGACTCACAGGGCTCTGTTCTGCTGACAGACACGTTAGTATGAGTGTAGCAACCCTATAACCAACAGAGTAAGTAAGGTAGATCTGCTAGTCCATAACCCTACTGTTCAGTCTCCCCACTTTGCATGGAATTTGCCTTTTCATACTGAAATGTCATTGCACTCTCTCATAATATGTAAAAATGAGGAAAGCACACTGTGCCCAATACGAAAGGCTTATCTGTTGAAATTTGCTTAACCAATGTATTATACCCCCACCCAGTTTACTATTTGGATTATCTTGCATGCAACAGTGAAACAATGGTCACTTTTACCTATCCTGTCCTTGTTCCCTTATTAAAATAAAGTACTGTAATGGCAATAAAGAAATAGCACGTACTGATTGTCGTGTTGAATAACATCCTGATAAGAAGGGAGGTGGTTTGGGAAAAGCAGGGTATCTGACTGGAGTCTGATTAGACTGGACTTTAAAAGCACCTCTTCCATACAGCTCTGCATCCACCTGTCTTCTGAACCTCAGGTAAGATGTTATGCGTGTGATCGCTCAACTTTCCCTCTCTTTCTCTCTCTCCCTTTAATTCATTACATTACTTGATTCATTGAATTGTAATTACTATTTGTATTTGTTTAGCAAAATTACAACTATGTTGGCTTTCTCTTTCCTGATTTGTTACTTTTTCAGGATATATCCATATTGTTGTTGCCTAAACGTTTGTTTTTTTAAAACTCGAACAAATAATCTTGATGAATGAACATAATTACCTGTTAATTCGATTTCAATCTGTAAAGCATCACTTTTATAGTGCAGTCATCATAGTTTACCACATTCAGCTAATCACCAGCAAAGCATGTGTACTGAAACATTCAGATATATCATTACTTTAACCAGGAATTTAAGTTTTTCTGCAGCCTCTAATTTTACTATAAAAGTTAAACAGAAGTTAATTTAAACAACTGAAAATAAATTATTATACAATGCTTAATTATATAAGTACTACAACCTCTTTGGGTCAGTGATGCCAAGAAAGATTTAATCCTTGATACAGTATTTGTATCAGTTTTGTTTATAGTGACATATATAAATGCATGACCACTTGTGTTTTTAAAATAGGAATATCCACACGCTGAACCCTCCAAACTATTCTTTGCTCCCTCCTTGCATACACAGGTACTGCTTGGTGTTCCAGATACGTGTATAGCAGGAGTTAAGGTGAGTAGCCAGACTACACCACCATGGGAATTTCACCCTAGGAAATGATAACCAATTCAGACCCCTCAATTACAACAAGTTCCCAGGTTCTTTAACAGAGATGTGGTGTCAAAGGAAACATTCATTTTTTTATTGAGATTTAAATAAATGGCTGCGATTACTTGTATGAAATCACTTGTATGAAGTCCAGTTCTTTTGGCCAGCACAATTAGAGACTGCTATAGACAAGAGAACAGCAGAATGTTTCTGCAATACTACAAACCTTTTATGAATTTAACATAACTATCTTTCATAACTTCAAGTGCAATGAATCCTTTTTTTTTTCTTTTTACTTAGAGACAAAGAACGGGATGAAGAACCTACTATTTATAGCACTACTGTTTCTGTCTTTGGCACTGATTGCTCTAGGAGGAGGCTCAATTTCAAAACCGGTACCATATGAATTCATATTTATTTGTCTATATTGTCCATCTAATCTCAAAAAGAAATGAAGTAGCATTTATGCCTGCCTGTCATGTCAAGTATAATAATACATACCAGGCCCTAATCGGTTGCATTTCAATAAAATACACTGCATATGTGAAATAACTATGGCGATTACGTTGGTGTTAAAGTAAATTAACAGGACATAAAGTAAATTAACATTAACATGCTTTCAGGTACTTTTAAAATGATTGTGTTTAAACCTCTTTATAATTGTGAAGGGTTCCTGCCAAAACTGTTGCACCAATGTTGTCTATGAGCCAGGACCACAAAATTACTGTTTATTTAGTTATTGGTCACATCATTATTGTTGTTAATGTATGTTGTGTAAATGTGTCTTTGTCTTTAGATACCTTCAAATCTATCACCTGAGGTAAGTATTGACAAATTGACATGATGTTCTTGGAGAGGGACAGTTTGTTGTCCAGTGAAGCAGAGTATCTCAGTTTTAGTCAAGTTGAGCTTTACTGGATGATTTGTCATTCAGATTGAAATGTAAAGCTGAGATGTGTGCAGAAATCACAGTGGGGGGGGGGGGGGGGGGGAGAAACAGTTGTGTATCATCACAACATCATCATCACACAACACAATGAAAAGACAGGCCATGGGAGGAGAGGGCAGAACCAAGGGACTTGGTACAGAGAGAAAAGAGGAGAGGACTAAGACCTGAACCTTGAAGGACACCTGTATAGAGCAACCTGCTTCAAGGTAAGAATCAAACCAGTTGAGAGCTGTGTCAGAAACCCCCAAGGTAGTCAGGCGAGACAGCTGAAGGTGAACCTGGCAGGAAAACGTGACAGGTTAGAAAAATTTTAAAAATTAAAACTTGCTTTCTTTATTTCTGTTTTTCAAAGGAAGAAGCTCAGATGATCAAAACCGTAAGTACAGGCAATGCAGTAGTCCGCTCCTGATTATGGTGGAAGGGCACATTTATTCTCACAGCAGAATAAAAAAACAAATAAGGAGATCTTTTAAAGCTGCATATTAAATAACTAGTTAGCTCATTCTTAAACAAAAGGAGTTGTTAGCCTGTTGTCGGTACACTATTAATTAACCAATTGATTGGATTTGTTCAACTCAGACTAGATATTTAATGTATTTAACTCAACTTTAACTTTAGGCTACATGTGACATCAACTGATACAGCTGTTTGGATCAAACAGACATTAGATGTGAACTGGAGAATAATGTACCATACAGTCTTGTGATAGATTTTCACTGATATAGGTAGGCCATGAAAAACATAAATGTAATCAAAAAATAAATTGAAGACTGTTTGTATCATATAACATGGAATTTATTGAACTGCCTAACTTTGTGTTGTAACTTTTAAAGCTATTAAGACTGTTGTACCCCGCGCTGTGTTAGTTTTTACCCCGGGGTTAAATGTAACAAACACTCTCGGTACAATTTATTTGTTGGCAGTGTACATAAGTAATTAATCTCCTCACTCTCCTATTTACAGTTTCAATTTGGAGATGCAATTGAATTTCCGCGACGCGGTTTCAAGCACTATGGTATATTTGTTGGAGACCGATCATTTCCAAATAAAAAATCAGATGATGATCTTTTCCATTTTTCCGGTAGGCTATTTAAATTTTGTTATATATTTCTTTTCCTATTAAATGTTCCTAATTACATCAAACGCACTGGCCTGCTCATCAGACTTGACAATTAATGTTTCTTGTTTGATTTTTAGATTTTTTGGGGTATTTTTATGTAATATGCAAAAAAACTAAATAGAGTATAAGTTGCCATGTAAGAAAGCTTGACTGTGGGCTATCAAGAAAAAATATGAACTATGAGTCTATTAAACAGCATTGAAACTTTTATTGGAACCCATTTTTAATGAGACCAGAATTTAAGCTTACATATACAATCTTATATGTGCATGCATTTCTATGTTTATTAGACGAGTATCAATGCCCTATTATATATACACTACTCTGGTCAAAAATATGGTTCCTTCTGCCGGGTACTTAAACTTGGCTGCAAACAGATCTTTCAGCAAGACAATGATCCACAGTATATAGTGTCATGAAAAAGTATTTGCCCCTTTCTAATTTCCTCCATTATTACATATTTGTCACACTGAATGGTCTCAGATCTTTAGACAAAATGTAATATTAACCAAGGGGAACCTGAGAAAAAAAAACACTTTTAAACCTATTATTCCATTTATTTAATGAAAAACTTTATCAAACACCCAAACACCACCATGCCTGGCCAAAACATACAGTCTATGGGCCAAAATCGTCACCACATTTGGAGCGCTGCCCCTCTGCACTCTGATTGGTTATGCCTAGAACGTACAGAGTAGAATTCATGGTTCCTTCAATAATCGCAAGTCATCCAGGTTCTGAGGCAGTAAAGAGTCCCCTTACCATCACACTACCACCATGTTTGACTGTTGCTATGATGTTTTTACTGTGAAATTCAGTACTTGCTTTATATCAGACATAATGGGACCTGTGTCATTCAAAAAGATCCACATTTGACTCATCTGTTCATAGAACATTATCCCCAAAGACCTGGGGAACATCCATTTGCTTTTCTGCATGTCAGATGAGAATTTATGTCTCTCTTGGTTAGCAGTGGTTTTAGTTTTACTACTGTCCTATAAATTTTTTTTTTTTTTTTTTTTTTTTTTTTTGTGGAGTCATGAACACTGAACTTTGCTGAGGCTAGAGAGGCCTGCAGTTATTTGGATGTTCTTTTGGGATCTTTTGTGACTTCCTGGATGAGTAGTCGTTGCACCCTCTGAGAAATTTTGGCAAGCTGGCCACTCCTAGGAAGATTCACCACTGTTCCAAGTGTTCTCCATTTGAAGAGAATGGCTCTCACTGCTCTGAGTCCCAGAGCCTTATAAATGGCTTTATAACCCTCTCCAGACTGATACATTTCAAGATCGTTTTGCCTAATCTCTTATGGAATTTTCTGTGATTGAAGCATGGTGTATCTTGTAGAACCTTTGTGGTGACTACTTCACCCTGATAGTAGGGTTCAATATGGTGAGGTGAGAGTGAGGTCAATATTCAACAGGGCTGACTGCAATTAAGCCTGGCTGTATTCAATCAGCAGAATCTAATTATGAATTAAATTTGGTTAATTGGTTCCCTTTGTCTAATATTACAGTTTGTTTAAAAACATGAAATCATTCAGTGTAACAAATATGCCACAATAGAGGAACACATACAGGGGCAAATTCTTTTTCATGGCACTGTACCTCAGAATCACAAAGAAATGCTTAACTGATCTTTGTTTTGAAGTTTCTATTTTAGTTTCAAGACTTAAACTAAATTTTTATTTATGTATTTCTTTTTTATGTGATGTATGTATGCATATATTATTCAAACAAGACATAATTATCTTGTCTTTGCTATCAGATGCAGGCAAGGTCTAAATGAGCGAATACTGTACCTTTTTGTTTACATACACTTATCGTATGAAATTGGAATTAATCAAAATAAAATTTTTTGGTTGATTCCCTTAAATCATTATAAAGGTAGAATAATTTTAAAATTATAAGTATTACTTATTATTAAGTAATATAAATATTGTTCTACACAGCCTAGTTTTCTGTTAATCTTCATCAAGTGTGTGAACAATTTTGCAGGGCCATCTAAGAGAGAAGCACGATGTATATTTAGTACAGTAAGTGCAACGGCTGCAGGAGGTCAGTTCGAACGGAACAACCTTCATGATGGAGAAAAAGGCTGGATTGTAGATTCACCGGATAACATAGCAGCAACAATCAACAAATTGATTGATCAGGGGTGTAACACGTATGATTTATTTATTAATAACTGTGAACATGTGACCACATGGATTCGATATGGTAAAGATTTTTCACAGCAGGTATGTAATTCTTTAAACTTTGACTGGTCCTAATTCTGCCATTTACAAGCCAAATGTATGATTCATTTTAAATACACTCCCCTGGTCAACTTCATGTTTGTGCAATCTCTTTCCTCCTGCAGGTTAAAAACAAATTGCCCTTGTGTACACCTAAACCCAAAGGAAACAGACCCAAAAGGTGGGCTGCATTCATTAAAAATTTTCTGGGTCTGGCCTGAACACCCCTTTCAGATGAAGAGTCAGAATTACAAACCCTGCAAGTTTGTATTTGCTGTCGTACTTGCTGTCATAGCTCTGCCACAACTCTCTAATAAAGTTTGTTAACAGCATCCTAACCCCTGTGTCTCTGCACTGGCATTCTCTCTTAAATTATTTATTTTGACTTTTATTTTCTAAATGTCTTATACATAATTGACACTGAGGATATATTGTAGATAGAATAAAATTGAAGACTGGTGTGATATTATGGACTCATCTCATCTCTTGGACAAATATATCTTATTCAGTCCTGAACGTTTTTAGTTCCAAGCCCAGTTCTACCACACTACACTTAACCGTCGTACTACACTGCCTCCCACGGTGTTCACTTTGGGTACCATTAAAGCAGTTTTGCATTGATGCAAATATGTAAGGTTTTGTAAGAGTAACAATTACAAAAAGTGTCTTAATTAACTTTGTCTCAAGCTCTCACTCAGAACTTTGGCTGCTTTGGCTAAAAGCTCATGCAAAGAAGGAAAAAAAAAGGAAAACAGCTCTGTTGCCATGTTACTGAAAGTGATTTGATGTTGATCAGATGCCTGTTATTTATGTTTTGCTGTGTTGGTATACTGATTATTTTTGCTTTCCTTGAGGTAAAATCTGAAATATAACTGTCTGTTTTCACATACACATGCACACACACACACATGGTATATGGTATAACCTGCTTGGCGTCTCACCTGCGCCGAGTCAAAAGGGATTCGTTTAGCACAAAATTGATCCTCCCGAAACATTGTGAATCTTGGTATTCTCTGTTTTTACATTTAGGCAAAGCTATATTAATTCATGCGTTCTTTCTCATAATAAAACGGGGTAGCTGCCAGCCCGGCGCTCCTTCACCCTGTCGTTTCCCAGAAATGTATCGTCTAGGAACGCGTGTGAGGCTACCGTATAATTGAGAAACTAGGTGCGTTTGTTTTATACAATACGATTCTGTGCACTTATTCAGAACAGCAGACTATATGCTTCGTGTTTATCAAATACATACTTAAATTCTGCCAGTGATTGTATCTACAAATATCGATGATTTTTCGTCAAAATACCTTGTAGTGTCGCACACACAAAACAATTGCGGAATTATTTGTAGTTTTACGCTACCACGCGAGTATAGTTTCACTGTATCATAGGTTATTTGACAAACCCGGAAGAGGCATGGTTTTGAACAGAACGTTGTCGTGAAATAACAATTGAAACAGATATACAGCTTTCATTCTAACGCAGAAAAGTTGGCAAATATTTATCTTAATTACGCTCTTCATGTTTTGGAAATGTATATGTGCGAGTTTAATGCGATATTGCGTAAAACTGGATCAGCGGTGTACCCGTGCATTCCGGTGCGACGTAGCAAGCCAGCTAACAGTTAGCCGAACCACAACAAAGCTTTGATTGGTTTAAATTGTTTCTGATCTCATATGGACAGGTGATAAGCTAACAAGGGCGGCTGTGCTTCTCTAATTGTAATGGGGTGGGTGGCTCTCAAGTAACACAAATCCAGATTCATATTTTGACATTGCTCATCTGCGGCGACTGGAGCCCGGTTGGACTAGATCAAGCGAGTGTATTTTCCTCGGCTCTATCCACGGTCGTTGTCCGGCAACATCTCCAAATGGAAATGTGACTCAATCCCGCAATTTGTACCAGGCCAGCAGCCAAACGTTGGGTTCTCTTTTTTTTTTTACGACAGCCGCATAATTTATTTCCCTTTTCGGGCGATTCTACGCTTTCGGAGCCCTTTTTTTTAATGAATTTACTCAATTATGGAGCACTCGGGCTGTGTCAATATATGTAATCTCACCAGCACGTTGCCAGTGATTCCTTATCGGAAACTGACGGATTTACATTACCTGAGTCGAGGAGGATTTGGGACGGTTTTTCGGGCGCAACATTCAGACTGGCGGACAACCGTTGCCATCAAGTGTTTAAAATTGGACTCTCCCGTCGGAGAAAGGTAGGCTGTCGACTGAACATTAGCCTACTAGCAGTGCAGCAAGGCACCACAAATGCCTTTAGATTAAGAACATTATGGAGTTGCAGCAGACTACCACAGTATTGAAAGGCAATAGGCCTAACCTACATATTTAATATTAACGTTGCCAAATTGGAAACTTCCGGAGAATTCTAACACGTGATGCGATTTCTCCAATTTAGCCGATAAGATGTAAAATAAATAAAACACACAGACACAGTATAGCCTACACCAGCAACGCGATTAAGCTTTGAGTGATAAGACCGTTTTAAAGTAGAAGGAAACCCATGCTACAAGTTTATTCCAAACGAAAACATGTCCGATTGCCTGCGGTGAAAGGATTAAAAACGATGTTTAAATAAATAAATAAATAAATAAATAAATAAACCACATCAGAAGGCATGATTGTGTGGGCTAATGTTATAGGCTGTGTGTGTTAAACTTCTAGATCAATGTAAAATTCATTGCCAACGCGCTGTAATTGTTCGCCAATAAAGCCACGTTTTTAAGATGATTTTTTTTTAATTCCCTGGGAAGAAGAATATAAAGGCATACAATATATGTTTTCCTGTCTCAAATCAGTTTGAAACCAGTGTGACAGTTCAGCCAATTTGGGCTAACGTGTCTCGTGGAGCGTTCTAGTCGAGTCGGTCGGATCGTCCTAAATTGTTTCTGACTCAGAAATAAGCACTAGATCGATCCTACAAATAGCAAGAGTTTATGAGTTGTGACGTAGGCTATTCTGTAATCCTTCACCTTCGCCGCCGTGATTACTACTACCGCAAACTGTCACGTCATTTTTTTACAGTTCCGGTGAAAACGAAAACCAGCAGCAGATTCACGCACACGTACACACACTCACAATTGGATGCATTGGCATGGCATGAGCAAATGGCAAAATGCAACTGAATTGTTTCTATATTTGTTTTAAGAAAGCTCTTTTAAGCCGCTATAATGAGACCGTATCCTTTTGTAATTTTTTTAAATGTCACATTCACATACCTTCAGAAGGTCTGAAGAAAGTGTGAGGCACTGTAGGGAGTTTAAAGTCTCATCTTTTGGGTTGAGTCTCAAAGAAGCAAGATATATATCTCTCATATCTTACTGGATGACCAGCTCACTACACTAAATTCCGGACTGACGAACTCCCTAACCGAATCCCAACTGTCCAACTCACTAACCAAATTCCTGCCTGACCAACTCCGTAACCAAATTCCCGACTGACCAACTTGCTATTCAAATTCCCTACTGACCAACATGCTAACTAAGTTCCCAACTGATCAACTCGGTAACCAAAGCTCAGACTGACCAACTCACTAAATTAATGCCTGACTGACAAACTAACTGAATCCCCAACTTACCTTTTCACTAACCGAACCCCCGACTGACCAGAGCACTGACCGACAAGTTTTCCAATTGACTGACGGACTCACTGACTGACCGGGGGGGCCTTGACCAGAGTGTCCTTGACTGTGGTCACTTAACCCCCCCCCCCCCCCCCTCCCCCCAATGCACCGGATTGTTATTTTCAGGCTGGGTTTTAATTCTCCCTGTTACAAGCAGCTCATGCAGCTAATGAAGGACCCTGTGAATGGGTTGACAGGGAAGATGGATTTTCTGTACACCAGGGCAGTGCAAACCTTGTCCTTTTTAGGTCATTCTCTTGTTTGCTTATTTTCCTCTTTTTTTGTATGTCATGAAAGCCCCATATTATTCCAGCGGTAGCGGTCCTGTGGTGGCATAATGACATTTTGACTGGAGAAGTGAAATATCTAGGTGCCCTGCCCACCTGTGCCTCGCTGTTGCAATCAGTACAAGCCTTTAAATTAAACCAGGTATGTAAAGTGTCATGTAAACCCTAGGGGTGGGACACTTCATGATTTTTTTTTTCCCTCAGCGATTACTAGCTGATTTTTTCCTTGCGTTTTCGCAAGTACTCTTTAATTTTTATTATTCATTTTCTGTGCTTAGAGCCTGTTTTACAGACCCGCTTAAAGGCCCTGCAGAGCGTGCTCTCTGGCGCAGCCTAGCCTGCAGAGCGTGCTCTCTGGCGCAGCCTAGCCTGCAGAGCGTGCTCTCAGGCGTAGCCTAGCCTGCAGGGCGCGCTCTCTGGCGTAGCCTAGCCTGCAGGGCGTGCTCTCTGGCGTAGCCTGGCCTGCAGGGCGCGCTCTCTGGCGTAGCCTGGCCTGCAGGGCGCGCTCTCTGGCGTAGCCTAGCCTGCAGGGCGTGCTCTCAGGCGTAGCCTAGCCTGCAGGGCGTGCTCTCTGGCGTAGCCTAGCCTGCAGAGCGTGCTTTCTGGCGTAGCCTAGCCTGCAGAGCGTGCTCTCTGGCGTAGCCTAGCCTGCAGGGCGCGCTCTCTGGCGTAGCCTAGCCTGCAGGGCGCGCTCTCTGGCGTAGCCTAGCCTGCAGGGCGCGCTCTCTGGCGTAGCCTAGCCTGCAGAGTGTGCTCTCTGGCGTAGCCTAGCCTGCAGGGCGTGCTCTCTGGCGTAGCCTAGCCTGCAGGACGACGCACTGGCTTTAAACGCTTCATCATCGTTTTCATGTTGTGAACGTGTTACAGGGAGAGGAACTGTCTGCTGAGGGAGGCAGAGGTCCTTCACAAAGCCAGGTTCAACTACATCATCCAGATCTTCGGCGTCTGCAACGAGCCAGAGTTCTTCTGCATCGTCACTGAGTTCATGAGCAATGGATCCCTGGATCAGTTTCTCCATGAGGTGCGTGCGTGCGTGCGTGTCTGTGTCTGTGTCTGTGTCTGTGTCTGTGTCTGTGTCTGTGTCTGTGTCTGTGTCTGTGTCTGTGTCTGTGTCTGTGTCTACTTTGTAAGCTTGACCAGGATGTGTGTAAACCAGAGGTAATAACAGAGTAAGGATTAGGCCGTTGGAACATCACCTTGCGCATAGAAACCGGAGAAGATCTCCACCAATTCTGCAGTTATGTTGGTAATGGCAAATAGAACAATGCCAATACTGACTGATGGATGCCTTCTGGCTATGCTTCCTAAATGTCCTCATGGACCTGTAGTAGTATACCATGGAATTCCACCAATCACCATCTCTGCTGTTCTTTTCCTTATTAGGAACATACTCTGTGATTGGTGGAGCCTTTGGTTTCTGTGTGCAAGCCGACAATACACTCATCCCGTTCCCAGTCTGTTATCCCCAGTGTACACCAGGTCGTGTGCTTCTAATCTCTTGTATTGGGGAATTACAAATATGCCACCATCTTATCTTTTTTCATTGTTAGTATTATCTTATCAGCATTTTATCAATAGCACAATATAATAAACACACAATGACTCAGTGAATTAACACAATAAAATCTATGTAACTACAGTATCTCAAGCAGCTGTGAGGCTAATTCTGTTAAGGCACTGTTCCAGTGTGTGGATGGGCCCCATGGTCTGGTATTTGTTAAAGCACTGTACCAGTGTGTGGATGGGCCCCACGGTCTGGAATTTGTTAAGGCGCTGTTCCAGTGTGTGGATGGGCCCCATGGTCTGTAATTTGTTAAGGCGCTGTTCCAGTGTGTGGATGGGCCCCATGGTCTGGAATTTGTTAAGGCGCTGTTCCAGTGTGTGGATGGGCCCCATTGGCTGTAATTTGTTAAGGCGCTGTTCCAGTGTGTGGATGGGCCCCATGGTCTGTAATTTGTTAAGGCGCTGTTCCAGTGTGTGGATGGGCCCCATTGGCTGGAATTTGTTAAGGCGCTGTTCCAGTGTGTGGATGGGCCCCATGGTCTGTAATTTGTTAAGGCTCTGTTCCAGTGTGTGGATGGGCCCCATTGGCTGGAATTTGTTAAGGCTCTGTTCCAGTGTGTGGATGGGCCCCATGGTCTGTAATTTGTTAAGGCGCTGTTCCAGTGTGTGGATGGGCCCCATTGGCTGGAATTTGTTAAGGCGCTGTTCCAGTGTGTGGATGGGCCCCATGGTCTGTAATTTGTTAAGGCGCTGTTCCAGTGTGTGGATGGGCCCCATTGGCTGGAATTTGTTAAGGCGCTGTTCCAGTGTGTGGATGGGCCCCATGGTCTGTAATTTGTTAAGGCGCTGTTCCAGTGTGTGGATGGGCCCCATGGTCTGTAATCTGTTAAGGCTCTGTTCCAGTGTGTGGATGGGCCCCATGGTCTGGAATTTGTTAAGGCGCTGTTCCAGTGTGTGGATGGGCCCCATGGTCTGGAATTTGTTAAGGCGCTGTTCCAGTGTGTGGATGGGCCCCATGGTCTGGAATTTGTTAAGGCTCTGTTCCAGTGTGTGGATGGGCCCCACGGTCTTTCAGAGGATCGGGTGTATTTGTTCTGCTGAGAGCTGACATCAAGTCTGAGTTTAAAGTAGCTGGTTTTGGGTACTCTCACAACCGGCCTGGATTGTGTCAATCTCTCTTTTGTCTCCTGCTTTCACATGGTCAAACACCCTCTCCTTATCTCCCTGGCGTTCTTCCCTCCCACGTCCTCCCTCCCCCCCCTCCCCCTCCCCCCCGGTGCAGAAGGACCTGTACCCTCAGCTCGCTTGGTCACTGCGCCTGCGAGTCCTGTACGAGATCGCCCTGGGTGTCAACTTCCTGCACAACATGACTCCGCCCCTCCTGCATCACGACCTGAAGACCCAGAACATTCTGCTGGATGCCGAGTTGCATGTTAAGGTCCGTGCACTGAGATACATCCAGCTACACACCCAGATGCACCTGTCTATCCCCAACTATCTCCAACTGTACCCAGGTGCACCCAACTATCCCCAGCTGTACTGAGCGGCACCTAACTATCCCAAACTATCTCCAACTGTACCCAGATGCACTTAATTATCCCCAACTATCTCCAACTGTACCCAGATGCACCTAACTATCCCAAACTATCTCCAACTGTACCCAGATGCACCTATCTATCCCCAACTATCTCCAACTCACTCACTGACCAATCTGCACATATTCACTCACTCACTCACTAACCCATTAATTCACTCATTCACTCACTAAACTGTACTCATTCACTAAATCATACGTATTAATTCACTAATTCACTCACTCACTAAATCACACTCATTCATTCAATAATTCACTCATTCACTAAGTCACACTCATTCCGAAAACAGCAGCGTGTGAAATGGGAGCTCCTTGTGCTTGTGCGCGCGCGGAACCTTGACCTCCCTCTGTTTCTCGTCCGTTCTGTTCCCTGGCGGACAGATTGCGGATTTCGGGCTGTCAAAATGGCGGCAGCTTTCCATCAGCAAGGCTTCCGGTTCCAAGCCGCCGGAGATGGGGGGCACGGTGATCTACATGCCCCCCGAAAAGTACGAGCCCTCACAAACACGACCACCGGACGTCAAGCACGACATGTACAGGTATGCTCACTGCCCCTCTACTCCCCAACCCACTACCCCTCTACTCCTCTGCCCCTCTACTCTCCAACCCAATACCCCTCTACTCCTCTACCCCACTACCCCCTGCCCCCGTGTCCCTCTGTCCCCCTGTCCCTCTACTCCCCAACCCACTACCCCTCTACTCCTCTGCCCCTCTACTCTCCAACCCACTACCCCTCTACTCCTCTACCCCACTACCCCCTGCCCCCGTGTCCCTCTGTCCCTCTGTCCCCCTGTCCCCCTACTCCTCTACCCCACTACCCCCTGCCCCCATGTCCCTCTGTTCCCCTGTCCCCCTGTCCCCCTGCTCCCCTACCCCTCTACCCCCTTACCCCCCTGCCCCTGTGTCTGTTCCCCTACCCCCCTACCCCTCTACCACCCTACCCGTCCACCCCCCTACCCACTTACCCCCCTGCCCCCGTGTCCCTCTGTTCCCCTGTTCTAAAAAAACATATCCAGGCACCAGTGCAGTGGGTTTGTAACTAAGCGGAAAGGCCTGAGGAAAGTTGCTTATGTAAGGAGTACAGTACAGTCCACCCAAGTACACCCCCCCCCCCCACCCCCCCCTCCCCCAGTTGGTAATACTGGAAGTTTTTTTTCTTTTGGAGGAGGAGGTTACTTTAGAATACTTTTGCTTGCAGTGGCACGGCCAGCACGTCTCATTCATCTGAAACTCTCAGGTTTGTGGCGTAACCGTTGAGTCATGGGGACTTTGGGAAGGACCGCATTACGAATGGTCGAAACACTTCCTCTTCCTTAAAATCGCTTTGGTGGTTCTTTTTCTGCCGCACAATATGCAGAGTAACTAGGGCTAAATCAGCTGCACTGCGTGTCCAAAACTTTCCTTGTGTTAATCTGTGTGTGTGTGTGTGTGTGTTCTTTCAGTTATGCAATCATTATGTGGGAAGTGCTGTCGAGGAGGATACCATTTGAAGGTACAGTTCATATTAATACAACAGCGATGTCATTATTATTATTATTATTATTATTATTATTAATAATAATAATAATAAAATTGTTTTTTTTAGAGTGGGACAGCCGATCCACGTTTTATATTGTTAATGAAGGCTTGTTCCCTCAATATGTCATCTGAAAATTAAACAAAGGTCGACTGAATTGATTTTAAAAATTCATTTATTTGTGGTTCAACCCATGATGGGGAGCCCCCACCCCTTTGGGGGGTGTGCAGTGGGGCGTGGATGTGGGTGTGGGCGAGGGTGGGGGGGCGAGAAGTTTGCATGTGACAGAAATTGGGCTGCTGTTCCTCTTGCCAACTGAGGATTTTTTTGTCCATTGCTGATGAACTCTGGGGCACGGTACAAAACGTGGCTTCTCACAATGTTGTAACCAGGCGGTCCCTAGAGTCCGTGAGCGCGAAAAAGCAGAAATGAAACGCGGGAATGTGCATCGCGCGCCCCCCAGTTGTGCCTCTCTGCGGGGCATCAGAGCTGGACGGCCCTCATCCTGGAGAGCCCCTGGGTCTGCTGCTGGTTTCGCTCTTTCAGTGTGAAATGGGGAAGCAGTCCAGACGCAGTCGGCCTGGCGAGCGAACTGTGCATCGACCGACAGCCGCACACCATGTGACCCCGGACCACATTTATGAATTTGAACTGATGATAAACTGACACGGTCAGCTCTCTCTGTCTTTCTCTCTTTCTTCCTATTTCTGTCTTTTAATCTTGCTCTCTCTCCATCTTGTGCTCTCTCTCTTCCCTTCCTTATCTCTCTCTCTGTCTGTCTCTATACTCTCTCCTCTCTCCTCCCCCCACTCTCTGTCTCACTCGCTCCCCTCCCCCCTTTCTGTCTCTCTCGCTCCCCCTGTTCTCTCTCTCTCTCTCTCTCTTTCTCTATCTCTCTCTCTCTTACACTCTCTCTTTTTGTTTCTCCCTCCCCCCTCCCCAGAGGCCACTAACCCCATGCAGATCATGTTCAGTGTTTTGAGGGGTAACAGACCCGACACCGGGCCGGACAGCCTGGACCCCCACATCCCCTGCAGGGAGACCCTCGTCGACCTCATTACCCGGGGATGGACCGCCAACCCGGACGAGCGGCCGTCCTTCCTCCGTAAGACTCGTCTTCCTCTCTGTCCCTCTGCAGAATGCTCTCTCTCTCTCTCTCTCTCTCTGTCTCTTTCTCTCACCGTGTCTCTCTGTCTCTCTGTCCCTCTCTCCCTCTCTCTCTCTCTCTCTCTCTCCCCCTCTCTCGCTCTCTCTGTGTCTCTTTCTCTCGCTGCGTCTCTCTCTCTCTCTCTCTCTCTCGCTCGCTCTCTGTGTGTCTCTTTCTCTCGCTGCGTCTCTCTGTCTGTCTCTCTCTCTTTCGCTCTCTCTGTCTCTCTTTCTCTGTCTGTCTCTCTCTTTCGCTCATCAAACACATTCTCGCTGGACTAAAAGAGGAGGGGACTTATCAGCCTGTAATCCAGTGTCGTGGAGAGAGTAAAAAAAAAAAAATTCCAGTGACCCTCAGGGAACTGTATGTTCTACAGTGAAGCTTATCAAACAGCCATTGTTACAGCAGTCATATTCCCCTCATAAAGGAGACGATTGAAAGTACAGAGGTTGAAAAGAGGGGGGGGGAACAGACAATACAATATTTCAATGTCCCCTCTGGGGAAATTTGTTTTCACAGTTTTTGCCTTGTAGCCTCACATAAATACATAGATACATACAGTAATAAATACCTAGATACATACATATAATACACCTGGCATTCAGCGAGGCAGTTTGTTCAGCGCCTCAATAGCAGAGGGGACAAAGCTCTTTCTGAAACGGGCCCGCTTCCAGGTCAGAGACGCGGACGAACACTGCGAGTCCCATGATTCATAGCAGCGCAGGGAGAGGAATTTCCTTATCGGTCCCCTCCTCTTCTCGTAAGAACACCCCCCCCCCCCCCCCAGCAGACTGAAGCCTGTGCTGTTACATTAGTGTATTAATGAGCCAGAACAATGAGAACAGTTATTTTAACTGTTTTTGATTTCATTTTCCAGTCCTGTAAAAAAACGGCTCTTATCCATGTTACCAAATGGAGCTACACAGTGGCAAAAATATTTCCCCGCTCACTTGCACATATCTAACCATGTGTGTCGCACCCGGGTCAAATACATATTTGTTTTGGATTGAAATACTTTTCTAAATGCTCTGCTAAGTTTGTCTGGTGCGTTTGAACCTGTGACGTTCTCTCAAAAAGTGCAAACCCCACCTTTTCGGCCATGCTGGCAGGCTCAGTTGCACCAGGCCAGATCAGCGGAGCACAGAAAAGTATCTGAATCCGAAACGAATGCGTGTTTTGCCCAGGTCTGGTGCGCGCGTGATCTCGCATCGCGGGGGGCCGTTCGAAGAGAGGGCGCTCCTCGCGTCACGGCGGAGAAAGCGTTTGTAATCGAACCCCTTTTTGGTTTTCTCGTACGGGGGGGGGACGTAACGAAGCGGGAAGTCTGGTCCGGACACATTCTGCAGCACCCCTGAGAGGAACTGAAAGCAGTTTAGGGGGCTGTGAACCACCTGTGACAACATTAGCAAATTCTCTACTGCTTGCTGTCCCCCGTGAATGTCTTGGTTTTTAGTACGTCCGTCTGACTGTGACAGGCGTACGGGCAGGTGACAGATTAAAGGGAAAAACCTGCATAAATGACTGGAGAAGCATCACAAATTCAGATGCTTCCATACAGGTGTGATGCATGGTACAATTAAGCCATTAACATCCTATCCTGCTCTGTGGCATGTATAAAAATGCTGACCAAGCCCAGTTGACCTCGATTTTGGATCAAGATGGCTAGAGGAAAAAATCTGTGTATTTTGAAAGAGGGTTTGTTATTGGGGACCGGATGGCAGCAGCTTCAGTCTCAAAGACGTCTCACCTGGCCAGTGTTTCAATAGGAACAGTGGCGAAAGTGTCATCTGCATTTAGATCTATGGGAAAGACAAATAACTAAATGGGGTCAGAAAGTGTGGTAGAAAGCGTACTTTTTATGACCGTGATGCTTGTGCATCAGTGCGATGTGTATGGAAAAACAGAAGAGCAGCTCTTCCTCAGGTGACTGAGAATATCAATGCCGGACGTGATCAGACTGTGTCAGGAAGAACTGCTTCAGTTTCCGAGAAATAACAATAATAATAAAAAAAGACCAGGTGACTGTTGTTCGTTGTCCTCCATTTTGATTCCGCGGGTGTCCCGCCCCTCTGCGCAGAGTGTCTGATCGAGCTGGAGCCCATGATGCGGAGGTTCGACGAGGTCGAGGTCCTGGAGGCCGTGCTGCAGGTGAAGCGAGCCAAGGTGAGTCCCCCCAGCTGATCCTGGATCAGCCGAAACTGCCTCTTTTCCTGAGCCTCCTGACCAGTTTGATTTTAATTTGGGGAAACTGGAGCCACCTGCCCCAGTCAGACAGATTCACAGTGAGGGGGCCTGCTACCTGTTCTGTTCATTATGTTACCTTTTTCATCCCATCTTCCAGTCCTCTCCCTGCAAACTGTCTCGTTACATTTCCTGTTATCCCTGTCCCATTACTGGTGTGATACCTGTCCCATTACTAGCAATGGTATCTCTCCTGTTGGCAACCTTGATACCTGTCCCATTACCAGCCTTGATAACTGTCCCATTACCAACCTTGATAACTGTCCCATTACCAGCCTTGATATCTGTCCCATTTCATGATTTTGTTACCTCTCTTTTCTCTTGTCTGGTTGACTAACCCTGCCCATTTCCCTCGATACCTGTCCCCTGTCACCTGTACTTTTTTCCTTAGCTCGATACCTGTCTTTGTTTGGTTACCTGCCCTGTTACCTGTGGAGCTGTTCTTGTTCTGGCCCCACACCCTGTCAGTGAAGCACGTAGAAAGCAGTGTGGGTCTCGGAATGGGTGGGTGGTGGACACGAGAGTGAGGGGGGCGGCGGGCAGGTCTCAGTGCGTTTGTTAAGGGGAAGGTCAAAGGTCACCGATAAGAGCAGGGTCAACGGGCAAAAAGAATGATGACACTGCCGTCTCCGCCCACAGGCGCTGAGCCGTTTCCCAGCAACCTCTGCGTGCGCCGCGAAGAAGGAAGAGAAAACGCTGAACGCCATGAAGGAAGCCAGCACTCCTTGGCCGGTCGGTTTGCGCTTCTCACCTCTTTGTTTTCTCCATCCGTTTGGACTTGCTGTTTGTGCCACTTCCCGCAGGTCCGCCCAATAAGCAACAGCGAGCAGCTTGTGACTTTTTTTTTACATTACATTACATTACAGGCATTTAGCAGACGCTCTTATCCAGAGCGACTTACACAACTTTTTTACATAGCATTTTACATTGTATCCATTTATACAGCTGGATATATACTGAAGCAATTTCGGTTAAGTACCTTGCTCAAGGGTACAACGGCAGTGTCCTAACCGGGAATCGAACCTGCAACCTTTCGGTTACAAGACCAGTTCCTTAACCACTGTGCTACACTCCGTCCATCTGTGATTTAAAAAAAAAAATTTTATCTTCAGTTTTTCATAACATTATTGGTTGGGCAGCGCGATATACCCAGTCACATTTTTTTTAAGCGTAATAAGAACAGCCGCCACCGAGGGGCGTAAAAGCGATCTGTCGTTACTTATATCCGTTGGGTGCCGATAAGACAGCCAATCAGCTTCCATGTGATTAGAAAAAACAATTCACATGATCCCATTGAAGCTGTACAACCTTGCTGCTGATTGGCTGTCACCCAACAGACATCGGTGATGGCATTTTTCCCCAGAAGCATTACACATGGCCTCTGACATTTGGTTGTTTACTACAGCCTCAGGTATGCTTGAAGAAAAAAAAAGAGATGAAAGATAGCGGATCACGTGGTGGCAGTTATTTTTAGTGCGCTTAAAATTTTTTTTTTTTAAAACACGATTAGAAAAGTCATGCAGCCCGACTCCCGTCCAAAAACCTGTCAGCTCCCTCACGCTTCCTGTTTTACCTGTTTGCGCTCAGTCTGCCTACCCCCCCCCCCCCCCCCCCCCCCCGACCTTCTCAGGTTTTGGCAATGCCTCACAGAGATCTTGCAAATGAAAGTTTCCATGCAGACCTCCTTTCTCTCACAGAGAGGGGCCCAGAGGCCAAGACTTGTTTGTTCTTTTTTTTTCCCTCCTTTTTTTCAGGTGTTACCTTACTGTATGGATGAGGCATTCCTTACGTGAAAAGTTAAACTGAGTGCCATCCTCTTTTTTTATGATTAATTTGTATTATTTCTCTCTTTTTTTTGTCCCTGGTCAGGACACAAGCTCTGCCTCTGGCTCCCTCTCCTCCCAGGAGACAGAGATGTCCCAGCCTGGCTTTCTGACCATCAGCAGCGCCCCCTCATCCAAAGGCAAGTCCCCCAGTCTCTTCTGTCACTACACACTCTCTTCTGTCACGACACTGTCCTTCCTGTCACAATACACACTCTTCTGTCACGATACAGTCCTTCCTGTCACATCACACTCTCTTCTGTCACCACAGTGTCCCTCCTGTCACATCACAGCGCACACTTTTCTGTCATGATAATGTCCCTTGTGTCCCAATTCAATGTCTCTTTGGTCACAAGTGTTCCTTGTGTCACAATACAGTGTCTCTTCTGTCATGATACCTTTGTCACACTACAATTCTGTCACAATAGGTTCCCGACTCCCATCTGTCACAACCCAGCATTTTTCCCCTTCAAAGTATGGTTTTATCAGACCTAACCATGCTGAATACCGCCCTAAAGCAGTGTCCCTCTCTCGCTACCAAGGACCTTCTTCTGACCTTTTCAATCAAATATCTGTATTTAGGTGTGTGTGCTTGTCTCATGTCCGCTACTCTCACATCAACCACATCCACATGTAGATGACCAAATATATGCATTTATGTAACCAGGATTAACAGACAGGACGTTTGACTCCATGCTAGCTGGCTCGGTGTGGTTTATGTCCTGTGGTATTTGGGAAAGCAGAAATTAGCTTTTTTATACAGACCGTGCCCAGAAAGAAAGTCCCCTCGTGCTTTAGTGAACAGGGGAATTTCACCTTACAAGGGGAGTTTCAGGTCAGGGATTCCCCTGGGAAACCCAAAAAGCTGTGGCCATACCTGTGGCATGCCCCAAAGCTGTAGCGTCTCAACAGTGCCCCCTGGTGTTGAAAAAGAAGCGATGTCACACGGTTGGAGAGCAAACCCTTACAGTAGCAAAAGGCCTGTCTTTGTTTTCACCAGGACTTTGTTCTTGTGATTCGACTGCATTGGATTGCTTGTAGCTGTATGTTAGACTATCTCTGTACTTTTTCTGTATTACACAATGTTTCATACTTTAACACAATAGCCCACCAGCATTAAATATTAAGCATATGATTGGCTGTTACATTACTTGTTGGCGTGATTGATCGATGGATTGGTTGATTTTATTGGATGACATAAATGGCTGACATTATCGGCTGACGTGATTGGTTCTGTGCCCTGCTGATATACAGAGGGGCAGCGCTGTTCGCCTGATCCCTTCTGTAAACAGGTCGACCTCCAGCACAAGCTCTACAGCAACAAGACAGGCAAGTGGACCTTTGTTCTAAACACAGGCGCCAGGCCTGGCCTACTGAATTGCACATAGTAGCCATTTTTTGTCGCTTTCTAAACAGACATAACATAACACAACGTAACGTAATATAATGACGAGAACAGGCCATTCAGCCCAGCAATGCTTGCCATTTTCCTGACTAAATCAGTGCTCTGATTGCCTGCGCTCTAGGTAGTATCTGTCACTGAGATACTGCATTAGAAAGACAAGTGTAGGTAAGAAAATATTTGTTGTTGAAATTATTTGTTTAAAAAAAAAAAAAAAATAATAATAATTTCTCCTCACCACTCAGACCCCTCTTTGGTGTCACACCCTCTGGAATACCCAAAGTCCCTGGTGGACCCTGGCTGTGAGAGCTTTGAGGACAACCTGGACTGCCAGACGGCCCGTCCTGTCTCGGGCCCCAACATCCCCTTCAAGAGGGCCGTCCCAGAGGAGAGCGTGGGCGATTCGCAATTCAGCTGCCTCTCCCTGAAGCCCCGCCCCCTAGGTATGTCACATGACCTTGTGGACACGCCCTCCTCCCCACGAGTATTCCACGTGGTGCAATGACGTAACCGCTAAGGTGCGACCCAGTGTTATTCTGGCCACGCCCCACCCGGGTCTGTCACACGTTACATTACATCATAGCTACTTCCCCATAAATATGTCAAACGCTGCGTTACCTTGTGGCCAGGCCCCCTTGTATGTCACACGTCACCTGACTCCCCCCAGCAATCCACCCCGGGTATGTTATGTCACGTGATCCTGCAGCCACACACACACACACACACACAGACATATACTCCTACCCATCCACACAGACACATGCATGCATGTACGCACACAAACACACCACATACACAAGCACACAGACATGCACACCCACCAATCCGCACAGATGCATGCATGCACGCATGCACGCACGCACACAGTAAATAAACATAATAAATATGCAGCTTTGCCATGTTATTAAGGCTGTTTTATGAGACCAGCTCCAGTCCTTACAGTAGGTCATTAATCAGAAAGCACGCAGGACGCTTCCTTGCAGCCTCTCTGTGCGAGAGTGTTTTTTTTTTTTTGGTGGATTCCCCCCCCCCCCCTTCTCCGTCCCGTACACTGATAACCATACGCGTGACTCCCTCCTCCTCCTCTCCCTCTGACCCTGCGGCAGCAGCGACGGCCCCGCCCTTCTCCCCGCCCTTGGCCACGCCCCCGGGGCCGGCGGCGCAGTGGATCCAGGCCCGGCGGGAGGAGGTGGTGCGGCAGATGACGGAGGCGTGCCTGAACCAGAGCCTGGACGCCCTGCTGGCGCGCGACTTCCTGATGCGGGAGGACTACGAGCTGGTGTCCAATCAGATCACGCGCACCGCCAAGGTGCGGCAGCTGCTGGACACCTGCGACCGGCAGAGCGAGGACTTCTGCAGGGTGGTGGTGCGCAAGCTGCAGGAGAACAAGCAGATGGGCCTCCAGCCCTTCCCAGAGTTCCCCTCACCAACCCCCACCCCCACCTCCACCGCCCCCACAGCCACCTACATCAACAGCCGCAATGTGTTCTAACCCCCCTCACACACATACACATTCACACACACAATCTCACACACACACACAAATACACAAAAACCCACACACATCTCTCTCTCTCTCTCTCTCTCTCTCTCTCTCTCTCTCTCTCTCTCTCTCTCTCTCTCTCTCTCTCTCTCTCACACTCACTCACTCACTCACTCACTCACTCACTCACTCACTCACACACACACACACACACACACACACACACACACACACACACACACACACACACACACACACTCTCACTCTCTCTCTCACACACACAAGGGGAGGCCCACAGCAGTCAGCTTTCAGCAGAGGGGGTTCCCTGCTCCCCCAGAGAGAGGGGGGTGTGAAGTGGGGTGTGGGTTGCCAAGGTCATTTTCCACCCACGCCCCCTCCCCCTACTCCAAAAAACAGGGATAGAACTGTAAAAGTCCCTGGAACTGTTGGCTGTATTATTATTATTATTTGGGTTTCTTTTCTTTTTTTTTTTTGCGGGGGGGCGGGTGCAGTGGAGTTTCCTGTCATTGGATGCCTTTGTTCTGGGCCCTTTGCATTTTGGGGGTTCGATTTGCCTCTTGGAACGTCAGTCGAAGATGATCACTGATCAGAAAAAAATTATACAGATGGATCATGTCTGCCATACCAAAAGTGCTAAATTTGCATTTGTAACATCTTTGATCAATTTATTTTGGTTGGGTTTTTTTTTTTTTTTAACCTCCACCTAGGAGGTTATGTAATGACGTGCATCCGTTTGTCTGTCCGTGACTGACATATCTGGAAAAGCAATGGTCGGATTGCCATGAACGTTGGTGTGTGCACACGTTTCCAAGAGGAAGAAACTTACTGAGTTCGGTGAGCCCATGACCTTTCTTCTGGTGCCACCATCAGGCCAAATTTCAGTTTGAGATCT
Source organism: Anguilla anguilla (assembly GCF_013347855.1). NCBI lineage: Eukaryota > Metazoa > Chordata > Actinopteri > Anguilliformes > Anguillidae > Anguilla > Anguilla anguilla. The sequence goes on along the minus strand of NC_049204.1, from coordinate 60,867,504 downwards.
ACATACTGTATCTCAAAAGGTAATGACGGGATTGTCATGGAATTTTCTGCGCACATTAATGTTCCCAAGAGGAAGAAACCTATTGATTTTGGTGATCGCACGATCGTTCCTGTAGCGCCACCATCAGGCTAAACATATCTTGAAAAGTAATGACTGGCTTACCATGCTGTCCATCAGCATCAAGGTATTGGTCAGGTATCACACTGATCTACGGACAAGAACAATGTTACACGTAGACATTTATACAGAGTGTAAATAAGGCATGATAAGTGAATGAATAAGTAATGTTTATAGACTAAGTTAGGTGACTCGATTGGTTGAAAGCCCACCTGCATCAAGTTATATTGCAGGTCATTGGGTATTGTGTTAGTAGGACCAGACAAGACCGTTAGCATTTGATTAGCTCCATGCGTGCCTACGTTTGAACCAACTTCAACTTAAACGCGTCTAATCGAATCGCACGTCCAAACAAAAACGTCGCTTCGCAGCGATGGACGATTCGCAAAAAACTGGTTCTTCTTCTGCAGCTCTCTTTGGTGAACACAGAAGGTTCTCACGGTGTTGCCGCCAACGGTAGTGGTGGCAGTGTTATAGCATTTACGGAACATTTACAGTTACAGCATCGTGAGAACATTTCTTTGGGGTTCTTTTCTGCCAAGGACACCTTTACTTTTATCGGCTCAGCGTTTCTCAGAAAGAAATGCTTCTTTGTTATCAGATTGCCAAGGCGTTTACTGTGCACGTTCATTCAAAGCGAGACCGCTAAGCTGTGCCTTGGCCATGGTCAGCACTTTGCGGAGTGCATTCTCTCTAGTTTATTTTGATCTTGTTCCAGTGAAGGGGAGTGAACTTATTTGAAAACATTTTGATTAGAGTTCAGGAGTCATTTGGTATATCTTCCAGCTTGTATCTATTAGAAACCTAAAGGAACTTGGGTTGAAACACACACACACAGTATTTTTTTTTTTTTTTGAATGGAAAGTTTAAGGAAACATATCTGTTGAGCCTGTCGATTGTTAGCCTTTGCACTTTCTTTGAAGGAAAATTGTGTTCCATTGCCCTTATTTTCCTGTGTTAGCCTTCCTGTAGAAGCCAAATATTTATTTATATTTGAACATTTTAGCATATAACAGAATTGTAAGTGTTATGGGGAATCTGCAGTAGGCACACCTGTTCTGCAATAAGTGTTAAGAAATGAAACTTAAATCTGTAGTCGTAGTCTACAGCCTTCCATAAAGTGAAAATTTGGTAATGGGGGAGGGGGGGAGTGCAGTAAGCGCTTCCCCTGTTTATCCTTTTCCACACTTGTCTATTTATGGCAATCGCATCTGACGCAAGAAATAAGGCAAGCATTGGATTTGCCCAGATTCGAACTGAATTCCATCTGGCGGTCGTCCAGGTGAGATTCCACTGTTTATGTTTTGTAGGCCATTTTGTAGAGCCTAATTTTTAATTCATCGACTGGCTAATTGATTCAGATCAGTTGCCGTTGCTGACGGGCAGCGGGGGGGGGGCCTAAATTGGTGTGACATCACTGTCAAGGAAACTGGAAGCTCATTTGTGATTTCATTTTTTATTTTTTTCCATGGAGGGGCAACACAGACTTTTTGTATTTATGCTTCCGGATTCCCTTTCCTCACTTTAGGGTGTGGTGGAGCAGCACTCTTGAGATCTGTGACTTCCCTTTTTTAAAAAAAAAAAAGTGCCAAAATTCTCTCTTGAAGCTGCTTGCTCCTCAGTTAGACTGCTGTATGTATATTTGTTATCTTTCTGATTTCAGAAGGGATGGTTAGTTCCTCCCACCTGTATTTCATATCAATTTATGCTGTAAGAACAGTGCCACCTCTGCACCAGCAGAGGGCAGTCTGACATGGTGTAGCAGTAACTACTAGGACCTTATTACCCGGTACTGAAATCTCCTCCTCTCAAGAGAACCCACCATCTTAACCCTCATGTCCTACTGATTAACATTACATTTGAGAGGCTCATTTATTCTTGGAAAAGAAACAAAATACAGGCTCCAGGACCAAGATTACCATTCTCTGCCAAAAATTTGGGCTAGGAAAATATAGACATTTTTCTTATTTTATATCATTTTTTTTATTTTTTATTGTGGCATTGTATATAACTGTTGCCTTATCATCACTTCCAAAGTGTGCGTTATTTGGGTCATTGGGGGAGAAAAAGTATATATATATACTTAAAGAGTTTTACTGTTTCTGTTTACAAATACTGTGCCATCATCATAGGTTCTGTGTGCCAACATGACACTTCTAGATGATTCCACAGGTTGCCCTGCTCCTCTCTACCTCCCCCCCTATTTCTGAGTATATGGGTGTTATGGTGATAGATATCCACGCTGAAATTTAGAGGACAAAGTGTTAGCATGGTAGCATCTCTCTCTCGCGCTCTCGTACACACACACACACACCCACGCACGTGCACATACACATGCACACACACACACACACCCTGCACCACAACAAAATCATTCTCAATGTTCTAATGTTATAGGATGTTCCCTTTACTTACTTCCTTTAGCCTGGATAGTAGCATAGCGGAGTAAATTTATTTAATTTCTCTCTCTCTCTCTCTCTCTCGGAACCTTGTTTACTTTGGTTTAAATAGCTCACGTAAAACAGAAGAAAAAAAAACAAGCACCAACATGGACAAGCTTTGTCGACGTGTTATAAAAGTGCTTAGGTTATGATCTGATCATTTTAGTTTTTTTTGTATCTGGAATTTTTTGCTTGCCTCGAAGTGAAATAACAAATAGAAATATATGTGTAGAGTACTTGCATTACTTGAATGTACAACCCTTCCTTAAAAATGCAGGGTTGAATTTTGGGCAGATGTGGACATTTTAATAAAATACCTGTACTGAAGTATTGAAGATGAGTAGTTGCATGTTACATTGCATACGGGTGTCTACAGGCATGTTTGTGTGTGTGTGTGTGTGTGTTAATGTGTACATGTATGTGGTGTGTGTGTGTACATGCATGTGTACTTCCTGCCAAGAAACACATTTCCCCAGCGTATTCAACAAGGATGAATAAATAAGCGAAGCGCATTTATTTCATTTTATTTTATTTTGTCAAGACGGACAAAAACTGGGCAGCGTCGTTAGCATGGCACGTGTGCGTTTCTTCGACGTCTTGGACAAGGAGAGGGTCACCACGAGCGACAGGGCTAAGGGACAGACTGCGACAGGTCTCATCACCACAATACACTGCATGTCTCAGCTTATGAGCGTATGTGTGCATGTGTGTGCCTGTGTGTGCGTGCGTATGTGTGCGTATGTGTGCGTGTGTGTCAACTGTGTCTCAACCTCTTGCGTCACTGCCAGGAAGCCGACCTTTGGGTCATTCATTACACACAACTGCCTCATTTCACACCACAGCCTTTTACCATCCAGGGGAAATCCTGTTCATTTAGTAGCATTTCAAAATGTAATGTTATTTATTTTAATGGCAGGATTTTAATAGCCATTTTTGGCACACTTCCTTGCATAAAACTGCAAAAAATCACGGGCTTTTTCCTGGTTTGATATAAATGAATATAAATGGTCTGTTTAGTTCACTTTTACACACATCGTTCATGAGACACCAGGTTATTGACACGGCAGACATCACCTATTATCCCATCTTTCTGCAAGGATTTCTTTCGGTTTTATTTTATTAGTTAATAAAGCACTATGTTTGCTCGTAACTGTTTAGTAACACAGCACAGTGGCTAACGGCTAACTGCAGCTCCTCAGTAACACAGCACAGTGGCTAACAGCTAACCGCAGCTCCTCAGTAACAGGGCACAGTGGCTAACGGCTAACCGCAGCTCCTCAGTAACACGGCATAGTGGCTAACGGCTACTTTCAGCGCCTCAGTAACACAGCACAGTGGCTAACAGCTAACCGCAGCCCCTCAGTAACCCAGCGCAGTGGCTAACGGCTAACCGCAGCCCCTCAGTAACCCAGCGCAGTGGCTAACGGCTAACCGCAGCGCCTCAGTAACCCAGCGCAGTGGCTAACGGCTAACCGCAGCCCCTCAGTAACCCAGCGCAGTGGCTAACAGCTAACCGCAGCCCCTCAGTAACCCAGCGCAGTGGCTAACGGCTAACCGCAGCTCCTCAGTAACACGGCATAGTGGCTAACAGCTAACCGCAGCTCCTCAGTAACACGGCACAGTGGCTAATGGCTAACTGCAGTGCATCAGTAACACAGCACAGTGGCTAATGGCTAACTGCAGTGCATCAGTAACACAGCACAGTGGCTAATGGCTAACTGCAGTGCATCAGTAACACAGCACAGTGGCTAATGGCTAACTGCAGTGCATCAGTAACACAGCACAGTGGCTAATGGCTAACTGCAGTGCATCAGTAACACAGCACAGTGGCTAATGGCTAACTGCAGTGCATCAGTAACACAGCACAGTGGCTAATGGCTAACTGCAGTGCATCAGTAACACAGCACAGTGGCTAACGGCTTAATGCAGCACCTTAGGGAATGAAAACTGACGGAACACCAAGCAGGGTAACACTAGAAATAGAATCTAATAGAGTACAGCTGTACATCCGCCCCCCGCCCCCCGCCCCCACACACACAAATATACACACACACACACACACAGCTTCGCACATCATTTATGAAAAGGTCCACTGTACACACTGCATTTCCAGAGCAAACTGAATCATCTCCTCTACGACCGCCAACTCCTACAATAAACAACTATATATAGGCTGGAATGGGGGATGGTAACTTAGCTTTCATTGTGAGTTGCTGGGACAATTGGTCAGTTAAAGTCACATGACAGTGGAGAAGGGTCACATGACAGTGGAGGGAGGCTGTGGGTGCATGGGCAGATTGTGTAGGCAGTTATGGGGAGGTTGGGGGATAGTTGTCATATCGAGTCCCGTGATTGGTCGAGATCACATGAGATTGTCGAGATCACATGATGGAGACCACCCCCCCTCCCCCCAACCCCCCCGGCGGCAGTGTTGTGGGTGGTTATGGAGGGGATGGAAGGACTGTCATATTGAGTCCTGTGATTGGTCTGTTGAGATCACATGATGTTGACCACCCCCCCCCCCCCCACCCCCCCCACCCCCCCCACTGGCGGCAGTGTCGTGGGTGTTCATAGGAAGGTTTGTCATATCGAGTCCCGTGATTTGGTCAGCGGGGATCACATGATGGTGACCCTCTCGGGAGAGACGTGGGCGGCGGCCGAGCCCGGCCCGTCGTCACGGAGACGCTGACAGCCCTCCTCCCAGCCCCGGCGAATCCGGCGCAGCCTCTGCCCCACGCAGGGCAGGAGGAGCACCACCTTCCCCAGGATGACGGTCACCGGCAGCACCAGCGCCACCGCAAAGCTGGGCGGCAGGTAGAAGCGGTAGGACTCGGCCTGGAGCGCCCGCTTCCACCCAAACAGCAGCGTGTGGAAGGTGCCGATCAGCAGGGCGATGTAGCCCAGCGTGGACTGGGAGGGAGAAGAGAGAGGGAGGGAGAGAGGGAGAGAGAAGAGACAGGGGGGAGAGGGGGAAAGAGAAGATAGGGGGAGAAAGGGAGAGAGAAGAGGGGGGAGAAAGGGAGAGAGAAGAGAGGAGGAGGGAGAGAGGGAAAGAATGGGAGGGAGAAGAGAGGGGGAGAAAGGGAGAGAGAAGAGGGGGAGAAAGGGAGGGAGAGAGGGAAAGAGAAGAGGGGGAGAAAGGGAGGGAGAGGAGAGGGAGAGAGGGAAAGAGAAGAGAGGGGAGAAGAAAGAGGGAGGAGAGAGGGGGAGAAAGGGAGAGAGAAGAGTGGGGGGGGATAGAGGGAGAGAATGGGAGAGAGAAGAGAGGGGGGAAAAGGGAGGGAGAGAGGGAGGGAGAAGAGAGGGGGAGTGAGAGACAGTCAGAAAAAGGGAGGGAAAGCTAGATAGATAGTCAGAAAGACTCAGTCTCATAAGGTGCGGGTGTCGCCTGTTGTAAGGTGCGGGTGCCAGCGAGCCGTTTTGGTTAAGGTGCAGGTGTCTTCAGAGTGTTTGGGTCCCGCCTGTTTTAAGGAGCGAGTGCCGCAGGGGCATTTGGGTTAAGGTGCGGGTGTCACCGGGGTGTTTGGGTTAAGGTGAGGGTGTTGCCGGGGCGTTTCTCACCTGAATGAAGCTGAACTCCCGCCAGTTGAGGGCGCTGTTGACAGAGGGGATGGAGGTCACGGCCAGCAGGGACAGCAGCCCCAGGCTCATGATGCCGAAGGACAGGTACATCTCCACCCTCCACACCTCCTCCTCATTCCACGAGCTCTCCACATCCGCACGCACCTGGGGGGGCAGGGGAAGCACAAATAACACACACACACACACATGCACACAGACACACAGACACACGCACACAGACACACACATGCACGTGCACACACGTGCACACACACACGCACACACATACACATACACACAGACACACGCACACAACACACATGCACGTGCACACACACGCACACACACACACAATATTGACTTATTTCACATTCCAGGTGTTTGCTTCTATCTCTAAAACCGCAGTACCCGAGTCTTTATATACAAACGGCTGATATCCCCTTTAGGTGGGTAGGTGGGTGTGGAACATGGGCTGGATTGTGTGTGTGTGTGTGGGGGGGGGGGGGGGGGGTGGCGTACAGCTGTGTCACTCTGTCCCTGAAGCTGCATGACTCTAATGTGGGTCATCGACCGGAATAGAACAACATGCACCGGAGAGCAGGAGTCAAAGGAACTCAAATAACACATTTTAAAAAAGAATAAAGGCAAAGGCTGTAAACATCCCAATAAAAATCAAAAACTCACTTTGATTTTAGTAGCTATGTTCATCTGAATGCCCCTTTCTTAGTGAACAGCATCTTCTACTGACTAACAACCTGTGAATACCTTTGGCTAGAAAAGTTTTATAATATTTATTATTATTATTATTATTATTATTATTATTATTATTATCATCATCATCATCAATAATCAAACATACAACACATCATCCAAAATCACACGCATTAATGTGAAGTTACTCCGCCATTTGCTGCTAAAACAACCTCCAGGTAGAGAGGTTGGGTATCGATTGGGCGATTAGGCCTGGCTCACAGCTGGCTTAACCAATTGATCCCAAAATGGTTGGATCAGGTCAGTCAAGTTGTTCCACAACGTTCTCTCTAAAACCATTTGAACATGGAGCTCAGGGGCACTGTCATGCTGAAACAGAGAAGGGCCTTCCCCAAACTGTTTGGGATGCACAGAATCATCTAGAATGTCATTGCATGCTATAGAATTAAGATTTCCCTTCAGTGGAACTAAGTGGCCTAGCCCAAATCATGAAATCCAAGGGTTGCCCAGATACGTCTGTCCATATATTGTATTTCTAATATGTCGATATATTGCAATCTAGTCCACTCTAATGTATTTCCCCAAACTAAAGCCAGACAGTGGAAGTGGAAGGCTAAACATGGCTGGCCCATCAACGTCCTACCTACCTACCTCCAGGTCCAATAATAATAGAACGGAAAATAGGCCAGTCCATAAAAATGGCACTGACAGCCCCCCCCCCCCCCCCCCCCCCCCAAACCCGCTCAGGTGGGACGGGGTACCTGCTGGAAGGCCGTGTTGAGGACCAGGTACCTCTCTGACCTCCTCAGGGGCAGGCAGAGGCTGTAGAGCACGTGGACGCCAGCGAAGAAGAAGCTGAGGAGGCCGAACTGCTTGCGGCACTGCAGCCAGTCCTCCAGCCACCGGGGGAAGCGGCGGTACTTGGTCCCGTAGTGCAGCTGGTGGGCGGCCGCCAGCAGGCCGGCCAGGTACACCAGGGCCAGCAGGGTGATGGACACCACCGGCAGGGTCTTGTTGACGATCTCCACGGGGATCTTGTAGAAGTCGCTCTGCTGATTCCGCACGTAGGGGTGGACGATGTCGCGGACGAAGGAGTAGACGAAGAAGAGGATGGACAGGCCGACGGCCACCAGGACGGGGCCCTTCCAGGGGGTGAAGAGGTGCAGGGGCATGTTTTCGATCTCTCGCGCCGAACACAGCGTCCCCATGTCCACCGGGACGAAGTTCAGCTGCCGGGCCAGCTCCATAACCTGCTGCCGGGCCTCCACCGAGTTACCGCACACATACACCTGGAGACAGGTAAGAGTTACCACACACATACACCTGGAGACAGGTAAGAGTTACCGCACACATACACCTGGAGACAGGTAAGAGTAACTGCACAAACACTAACATACTCCCCTCTTTATTTCTCTCTCCCTTGCTCGCTCCCTCCCCCTCTCTTGTTTTCCCTCCCTCCCCCCCTCTCTCTCCCTCTCTCGTTCTCCCTCCCTCCCTCTTTCTCCCTCTCTCCCGTACCTGTCGGCTGGCGTCCATAGGGGCGGACTGCATGGCCCAGGCGGAGATGACGTTGAAGGCCTTGACCACGCGCGAGTCCGGGAAGAGCGATGCCAGGTGCTCGGCGTTGGATTCCGGGTACTGGTTCATGCGCCCGTTGTTGCTGACGTCCACCAGCACCTTTCCGGCCAGCAGGCGCCTGAGCCCCCACAGCGAGGCGTAGTGCTCCCGGCGCACGGCCAGGACGACCACGCCCGCCCTCCCCACGGCGTCCTCCTGACTGGTCACGTCCACCACGTGCGGGAAGCGGTCGGCCGCGCGCTTGGGCTGCCGGCTGCCCACCGCCACGCGGTACCCGCAGCGCAGGAGGCGGAGCGTCAGGCACCGGGAGAAGTCGCCCGAGCCGATGACCGCCACGCAGGGCCTTCCGGAAGCTTCCTTCAGGCCGTTCTTCTCCAGGCTGGGCAGGAAGGTCTCCTTGGCGTTAAGGGGGCTGTTGCCCATCATAGAAATGGTGTCCATTTTCAAGCCCTCTGCGTCACTGGTGACCTCTGGTGGTCTTGGGGTAGAACAACAGATACAATCATTATGATCATCATATTGATTTTTTAAAATTATTATTTATAATAGTAAAATTATTATTCTCAAAAGTCACATACAATAACAGATCTTAATGACAAATCAAAAACAATTATAGCCTACTACAACGGACAAAAACATTAAAAATAATAATACTAATTGTAATATAGAGACAGAATATCAGCCAAAACTAAAACGTGCATGTCCTGCCCTTCTTAACTGTTCAATTAATAGTTTACCTGGGCATTGCTCCCAATTCACGCTGTTGTCATTTTAATTAATTAATTTGTTTGTTTATTCATTCATTCATTCATTCATTCAATTATCCGATAACAAACGAGCCATTTCGTCAGTTTCGGAATAATAGGAAGCATGGCGCTTCAATCCCTCATGACATTGTAGCTCTCGGTCAATAAATAAATAAATAAATAAATAAATAAATAAATAAATAAACGAGAAAAAACAACAGGCTGGAGTCATTTAAGGTCTAAGGTCTTTCAGGGGCATGTCAATCACAATATTTATGCTCGAAATGCTTCCGAATCTCAGTATTTCAGCGAGATTAGACTGCATGCACATGTATGATATTTAATCTCAAAATATTCCAGCTCTCTAACCTGTTACTGGAGGCGCGCTACAGAGCCTAAAACTGCGCCCGGGAGACCAATTCTCAATTCCTCTTCTAAATAAACCATTAGGCCAACTGAATGCATTTTACATGCCGATCTGTCGACCTTTAATAGACGACTCGTGGTTTTGATATGAAAGAGCCGCAACGAATGTTAATAATGCTAGCTAGCAGGGAGAGGAAAAAATAAAACAAATCGACAAGTGCACGTAATACCAATTTGCTGGATGCAGGATTCTATTAGACGTATTTGCTGTACAGCTAAATATATACGTGGAGTTACGTTTATTGTTGTTGTTTATTTATTTCTTTTTTAAATGACATGACAAGGATGCGCGGGCTTACCTTGCATATGCTGCGTGTGGACAGTGGAGCTCAGATTCCTCTCTTCCGCTCTTCCTCCGCCCGATTTAGCCCTCGCAAGGGCGTTTCGCGCACAGAGACTGAACGGTTCGTGGGCTCAGGCGGCGCACGTTCGGCGGTTTCCCCGCGCCCGACTAGAAGGGAATCTGCGCGCAATGGCAACGTAGATGTCACTCAGGACGCAGAACCATCCCTTCGCAGTGCTGCCGTAAACGTCACTCGGCGCGCGGCCGGTCAGGCAAGTCTGTTTCTTGAACTCCACCGGCGGTCAGCAGTGAATCATTCAGGCTAAAGGGATGTATTTCGCGTAAAAAGCTAAATAGAGGTCAAAATAAAAGGAGGTATCGTAAACTGCTAGAGGTTAAAAACAGAGCGATTAATTTAAAGTTATAAATATTGCCACATATTGGGGGAGGGGGGGGGGGGGGTATGACATGGAGGAAATCATAGGCTATTAATCTGGGGGCCCTGAAAAAATGGTTGATAACAAAGACTGCTTCTAGTAAAAACACGACACACACATTAGAAGCATTTTGCAGATGCCAAGACGTTGTTTGATTTAAAACCATATATTTGTTCAATGTGAGCCACGAACAGATCAGTTTATAGTCATGAATATGACTCCCTGTTATGCTGTCCTTTTAATATAAAAATAAGGCCAGTTCGATGTGGGCTAATTCCAGTAGAGTCGCGTGGCCACAGCAAACAGCTGTGAACCAATGAACATAGGCTGGGATTGCACAATACCAAGGCTTTTTATTTCTATTTTTTCACAAAAGGTTTGGCAGTACAGAAATGACAACACTAACTTGCAAAACAGCCTGTGAACATAAAAAAATGAAATGTTTACATTTTGTTTCAAGTAAAAGACTAAAGCTGATTGAAACTAGAGCCTATAAATATGCCATAACCTGTCATGTTTGAGCGCTGTGTAACAATGCAAAGCAGCAGATCCCACGCTTGTGGTGGAGCTTTTACTTAATAGTTCTAACTGATCGGAAGTCCTGAAATGCGAACATGGAAAATGCATGAATATGTATTATGCATATTATCACATGCATCATCATGATGTGTAAAATAGTAGCCTTCACGGCCCTAAAATGGGAGCTAATCACCCAACAGACACTAATAGCATCTAATCGAGAACAATTAACAGCTTGTTAAAAAGACAGAGGTTTGCGATCATGGTTTGTATAAATCCAGAACACACAGTGTCCCCCTGGACACAATATGAGGACTGCTGCCCTGGATCATTTTATTTCTCCGAAAAAAATCCTTTTTTTTTTTTTTTCAACCTCCCCCGTCACTCTCCCAGCCATGGGAAAACAACAAGGAAGCAGATTAAACATAAACACGTGACTTTAGAATGTTAAGGTGGCTGCTGTAGCCTGGCAACGGAATTCATACAGTTGTAATACAACAGAACTATGTCTGTAATAATTTTTTTTTTTTTTTTTTTTTTTAACAGAAGGGAACAAAGAGCAGTGTGTTCGAGTTCTCGTTTTTTTTTTTTTTGTCAGCATCTAAGAAAACAAAATGTGTGTGTAGTTCATATTTACTTTTGGAAAATAATATGTTTTGCCCTTTAAAACCAACTCTGGCTGATATACATACTAACACTGCAGGATTCCTGCCATTGGTAATGTGAACTTAGAAGTTCTTAGTTTTTAGAATATATTTGAGAAAAAACTTCAGTACATACACATGGAAAATCACTGGCATATAAACTAAAAGTAGCCCCAAATTTGACCAATAAGGGACACCTGCAAAGCATTCAATCGATGAAGAACAATTCTAGTGCATTACTTAATCATTCTTAAATACTTCCATCCATTACATTTCACTCTCAGAAACGTTAAACAGGGAAATCTCAGTACAGCTCCTACAACACCATTTTTAACTGGCAATGCTGTAATTTTCTCAATATAGCAAACAGCAATAACTGAAGGATACATTTCCCTTAAACTCTAACTCCACTGGATGAAGTGAGTCATGCCCAGAATTCAGGAGATCTGTAAGTTAAGTTAGCATCTTTTCTGCGACGTTGGGTCTTATCACCAAAATACAGATGGGCATATACAGTAGGTTGCTTAAATACAGGTATAACAGCCACAGATATTAAACAAGTGTGTGGAAATTAAGTAGTCCCAGCCTCTACTTAACAACCACCACAAGTGCAATATCTTTATATAACAATTACATATAAGTTAATTAAAAATAAAAACTGGAAAAAAACATGACACAATGTAATAAGATACAGCATCTGACAAATACCTAAAATAATATTTTAAATGATATATTTTACATTTTAATATATTACTACATATTTAATTAATATTTAAATTAATTTAAAAATCTTAATTTATATTTAAAATAAGACATGTTCTGGGAGGGCATTCTTCACAGCCGAACACAGAGTGTACAATCAAGTTCACTGAGCACCTTTTACACTCAAAGCTAACCTTTTACGCACTGTGGACTCATATAAAATCTGGTCCTTTTTGAGTTCAGTTAACATTAAATAATGGTGGTGAGTGTTCAATAGCGGGTGTGTGTTCATTCTGAAGTACCCCAGTGCATTGTGGGGGGACTGATGATGCCCAGTTTATGGCTCTACCTGCTTCGCTGGCCCTCCCTGGCGGGGAGGGAGGGGAAGGGGGCGTGGCCTCTCCCAGCCACGTCGAATCCGCCCCAGCTTCCTGTCCACACATGGCAACAGCAACGCCCCCTTTGCCAGGAGCACCACCCCTGGCAACAGTGAGGCCAGGATGAAGGAGGGAGGGGTGTACCACACAAAATGCTTTGGCTCCACCCACTTCCTCCAGCCGTACACCAGGGCGTGGGCCGTGGCCAGAAGCAGGGCACTGTATCCCAGACTCCTCTGCGGGAGACGGAACACAGCCGACCAATCAGAACTTACTTTGTCGGACATTCCATAAGGGACTGAAATCAGTATACTGATTGGTTTCTGTTGGATTCTATCAAGCAATCAGTCAATCAGAGAAGATCCATCTTCTATAGAGCAGAGCTATAGAATCTGACAGTAATTTGTATGTACGTGTCTGTGTGTGCAGGTGTTTGCATGTGTGTGTTTGTGTGTGCATCTGAGTTAGTGTGTGTCTCTCTAGTTAAAAGCATCTGCTGTACACAAAAGCAGAAGAGCAGAGAGAGATGACTGAGGCGGCTAGGTGTGTACAGGTGTGGGGTTACCTGGACGCACTGGAACTCCCTCCAGTTGAGGGCGTCACTGACGGATGGAAGGGAGGAGATGGCCACCAGTGCCAGAGCGGCCAATCCCAGAATACCCAGCGACACGTAAATCTCCATGCGCCACACGTCGTCCTCCACCCAGGCGTCGGCTTTGTCCTGCTTCACCTGTGGATTTCACTGAATATCATGGAATATTCCATCACAGCCAATCAACAGTTAGGAGCTACAGCAGTAGCCAGTCAGTAGTCAGTAATTCTATAATGCCTACACACTAAAATCTGGGTTTTGAGTTCCAGCACGACTGCTGTTTTTCCCCCCACCTGTTATTTAATGTATTTATTAATGCAACAGGTTAGCCAGAAACCAGCAGTACTGCTGGCTAATTATAAAAGAAGATAAACTACCAGCTGATTGGCAGTTATAGTACATGCTGATTAATCACTGCCAGCTGATTGGATGTTACACTACTTGCTAATTCATCACTACTTGCTTATTGGCTATTACAGCACTTTCTCATTAATTACTACCAGCTGATTGGCTGTTATGATACTTGTTGATTAAACATGACCCCCTGATTGGCTGCTACAGTTCCTGCTGATTGGCTCCCACCTGCTGATAAGCCCAGTTGAGCAGCTTGTATCTGTAGGACCTCCTCATTGGGTAGCAGAGGCTGTAGATGGCGTGTAGTGAGGCCAGGAAGAAGGCGATCAGGCCCAGCTGTTTCCTCATGGACAGCCACCTGTCCAACCACCCTGGGAAACGACTGTACTTAGTGCCTATGGGGACACAAACAGGAAGTGGCTTACACGCATCACAACCTGCTTTATGAGGTCAGTTCCATTCCAACCACAATGTTCACTCGGCTGCAAAAGCATTGCCCCCAGCTAGCAAAAAAAAAAACATTCTTACAATGTTACTGGAATGTTTTGTCAATACTTTAACCCTTACTTTGTCCATCCATTATCTCAACCACTTATCCCTGGTCAGAGTCACAGAGGGCTGGAACCTATCCCAGCATGCATCGGGCAAGAGGCAGGTATACACCTGGTACAGGTTGCCAATCCATCACAGGGTACACAAACCATTCACTCACACCTAAGGTGTGTTCCAAATGCTTATTTTCTCTCTTTTCCTTGTCTCTTTTCCTAGTATGGATTCCAGATTCCAGACTTCAATTTAATGTATTTTTTGACCCGTTTGACCTTCCATACTAGGAAAGGAGGCAAGGAACGGGAAGCAAGGAGGTAAAAAAAATAAGCAGTTGGAATGCACCCCTTGAGTCATTAGAGTCTCCAAGTAGCCCTTGCACCGTGTGAGGAAACCCACACAGTCACGTGGAGAACATGCGAACCGAAAGGCTCCAGCCGAATTTCAAACCCAGGCCCTTCTTTCTGTGAGGTGAAAGCGCAATCCACCGCACCACCCTGTTGCCCGCCCACACTTTACGCCAGTAAAAACTGGAAAACACTCCTGCAGACCTCTGAGGATGTTCAACAAGAACACGTTACCAAGAATGACTAATTGTGTTGCTTCACATCTAAATTTATAAAATGTGATTGCAGGAAGTGCACTGAAACAAATTCCTTTACAACTGGAGGTACAGTGGAAATAATTGTGCTGTGTTTTGTTGTATGAACTGTAGTGTAGGACTTTGCATGTTCCTTGTGTGACCCCACCCCCATGCCCCCCCTACCCTCCCCTGCCCCCCAATCCCTCGCCCCCCCGACCCCCCATGCCCCCCCCCCACCTCGATGGAGCTGCAGTCCCGCAGCCAGCACCCCCGGCAGGTACACCAGCGCCAGCAGGGTGATGGAGCTCCAGGGCAGGGTCTTGTTCATCACCAGAATGGGGATCCTGTAGCACTCGTTCCGCCCCTGGGACACGTAGGGGTGCAGGACGTCCCTCAGGAGGGTGTAGAGGAAGGCGGCCCCCGCCACCGAGGCCGCCAGCTTCAGCGGCAGCCGCCACCGCGGAAACAGCGGCATGCCTCGCAACCGGACCCCGGCGGGGAACTCAAAGTCCTCCACCGGGAAGGGCGTCAGCAGGGGGAGCCGGTGAGCCCCGTTACACAGAGCCTCCACTCTGCCCTCAGGGACCTAAGAGGAAGAGAGCGCAGGGAGAACAGACCAGGCAGTTAATCAGCTAATTTGCGCAAACTAACACCGTATGAAGATAGACCAGGAAGCTAACCTCTGATTCACGCTAACAATGAATGGAGATAGACCAGGAAGCTAACCTCTGATTTACGCTAACACTGCATGGAGATATACCAGGAAGCACTCATCTGATTTCTGCTAAATAATGCACTTGCAAACATGATATGGTTTCGACTTTTCAAACGAACAATATTAAAAGGCGTCTTTTAGCATGTAGTGGCGCACATACATAGGCATGTGCATACACACACAAGCATGCACACACACACACATACACACACACGCACACACATACAGCCACACCCACACACACGCTCACACACCCGTTCACACACACACACACACACACACAAACACACACACACTCTCACACACACGTTCACACACACACACACACACACTACTGTGTCAGCACGTGAGGCCAGCTCAGCAGTCAGCCACAGTTTCCATTTGGGGTCGTAACTAACGCCATTTTCAGAGCCTCGCTGGGGGCCAACAGAAACCTTTCCCTCGGTTCCCTCAGCTCAGCTTTCAAATGCATATTTACTCTCCAGAAATGTTTACCCAGAGGTCCTTCAGACCTATTTAACTCCTGACTCATGTGTTTGCCGGCTGGGCGGCAGTGTAGCATAATGTTCAGGAACTGGGCTTTTCACATAAAGGTTGCAGGTTCCATTTCCAGGTACCCTCGAGCTGTATTTAATGTACACTGCTTCAGTATATCCAGCTGTGTAAATGGATACCATGTAAAAAATAATAACAATTATTTTAAAGCAAAGAGCTGCGTAATTCACTCTGGATAAGAGCGTCCGCTAAATGCCTGTATCGTAAATGTAACACTCTTCAGTGAAAAGTGTGAATTACCCAAGTGTGGTCCACATAAGCATCTGCCTGCAACTATTCTGTGTTTATGCTATTTGGCTAAAAATGAGTGCTTACTGTATTTCTGCAGCTATAGCAGAGAGGCCACAACCCCAGTGCAAAATTACAGCCTGTGCAGCATTTGCATGATTGCTGCCTTCCCCACACTCTACCACTTGGAAGCATGCTCACCCAGAAGGAAGTCTAAGTGACCGGTATGTGTGTGTGTGTGTGTGTGTGTGTGTGCCCTGCGATAAACTGGTGGCCTGTCCAGGGTGTATTCCTGCCTCTTGCCTGGTGCACACTGGGATAGGCTCCAAGAACCCCCTCCATTACATTACATTACATTTATTTAGCAGACGCTTTTATCCACAGCGACGTACAAAAGTGCATATCGTGGTCAATGGACAACTACAAAACACAGGTTCCATAAGGTACAATACCGCCCCCCCTCATAACCCTGACCAGGAGTAAGCAGGGATAGACAATGGATGGATGGACCTCTGTTATAGTATTACTGATTAGTACTGGGCAGTTTCTTTCTTCCCCTGACTCGCTCTCGCTCTCAGCCTGTCTGTTTATCTGGGTGTGCTCTTTCTCTCTCTCTCTCTCTCTCTCTCTCTCTCTCTCTCGAATCAATTCAGTTCATTGTGCTTGGCGTGAAATACACATATGCATAGTGCCAACACAAACACAAGGAACATACAAAACAAGTAGCGTGACAGTGCACGTACAACATGAACAGTAGTTATTACTTCTCAAGTTACAATAAGAGTTCAAATAAAAATCATAATAATAGTATTTTGATAGTGCAAATTAAAATAATAAATAGGTTTTGTGATTATTTATCAATGACTCTCTCTCTCTCTCTCTCTCTTATTTGTGGTGTAGGGATGCAGGGGTGCACTGCTGTGCCTTGTTTACATGTCACACAGGCGCGTTTGCACAGGGGAGGGTGTGGGTCATCTCTATCCCAGCAGTCCATGGGGCCGCGGCGTACTTTAACCCGAAAGCGTGTCCTGAGCTAACACCGCCTGGCTGAAATATGTTCATCCACCGCACCACAAAAACGCTGCGCGCTGGAAATAAAGTTTATTTAACCGGAAAGTTCCCACAGAACATCGCGGCCACTGTACTAATTCCTGGACTGAATGTCAGTTTGTTTCCTGAACCGACTGAAACGGAGAACTGGCCGAAATGAGGCCGAAATGTAAACAAACGGCCTCGAGCCCGCCTCTAAGCTCGGATCATAACACAGGACATTTCCCAGCGATGTCTCTTACCCAACCTACGTTTGGTACATCGGCCCCACGATGGCACAAGTCACGGTGTCATTCTGTCCAGGAGTGATGTCAGGTTAAAATGTAATTAAGCGTGAGGACGGCTGCTGTTCATTTTGGCTCAACAGGAGTGACGCATACCATTTCATAAAAGCATCCTAAAGAAAACATGTCCGATTGATAGGAGTACAACAAGAGTTCCTCTGTAAGTGATACCGCACAATGGCGCTGCCAGTAGAGCATGCTGGGAATGCTTTTGGGCTGGGAGCCACAAGATTGCAGGTATAATTCTCAGATATTTGGGATTAAAAACTGAAGCATGAACAAACACTCGAGAAGTCTACAAGGAACTGAGCTAAACGACACCCTTGAGTAAAGCTGTATCTTCACTTTTTGGTGTGGGAATTCCATTAGCATTTCAGGGCTGACACCATTGCTCATATTAATCAGATGAAACCACTTGTGCTTCTCCTATAATGTAAACTCATAAGAGCTACTGCTAAATTAATGTAATGTAATGCGATGTAAATTGACGTGACATAATGTGATGCAATATAGTTTGATGTGATGTAAAGTGATGCAATGTGATGTGATGTGATGTAAAGTGATGCAATGTGATGTGATGTGATGTCATAAAATGCAACGTGATGTAATGTGATGTGATCTAATGTGATGTCACGTAATGCAATGTAATGTAATATGATGTGATCTGGTGTGATGTGATGTAAGCTACAGTACCTCCTGTCCCACATGGAGCTGGTTCCCTGTGGCCACTTCATTCAGCTGCAGCCAGTGAGGATCACACTGCTCTTCCTCTGGATCTCTCTCCATAGCCTCTGGGATTAATGTCCTTCAGCGCAATTACAGGAAAAACACAGGTGTGGCATTATGGAACCTGTCGTATTACTGGGCCTGAATTTCACAAAGAAGATAACTATTAATGCCACTGCAATAAATAAACAAATAACATTTAATGTCAACAAAACACTATTTCACTTATTATTATTATTATTATTATTATAAAGTAGGAGCAGTATCTGTTGTAGTAGCCACAGCAAAACGGCAGAGCCGGTAGTTGAATCAGTAACATTAGTAAGAATCATAGCAGCAGCGGAAGTACAAGTAGTACAGGGAATTTTATTATCTTTTATTTATTAATTAAATTTTTTTAAATCATTGCCGATAGGTTTAATTTATTCTGGGCTCTGAAGCTTAATACATAGGCCTCATTAAGTTCATAGATTTTTAATTCTAGACGTGTCA
Organism: Anguilla anguilla; assembly: GCF_013347855.1. NCBI lineage: Eukaryota > Metazoa > Chordata > Actinopteri > Anguilliformes > Anguillidae > Anguilla > Anguilla anguilla. The sequence goes on along the minus strand of NC_049204.1, from coordinate 60,848,837 downwards.
TCACCTTGGGGACCGAGCAAAGGATTCAAATGACTGACTACGTTTTAATTCCTGGGGGAATTAAAGCATTAATCCGCGAGGAATTTACCGTCACAGTTTCTGGTTCCCACAGTTCTACTACCGCATTTGTGCATTAGTAGTACAGTATGTGCCACAGTCTTCAGATTTCCGTTTTAGAAAAGTACTCTGTACAGGACCACCAGTGGCCGCTGGTATTAAAAAAATACATCGTTCAAAGACACACAAGGTCGATTCACGATCAAACACACGTGACATGTGCCACGGCACAACACGTTTAAATGTCACATCTAACGTAGACACATCTGCGATATAAAATTAAACAGAATTCTTGCTCCAGACGCAACATTACCTATTTGTTCACGTGGCTCAGACTTTATAAGTTGCGGGCATGACTTACGGTAAGTACAGCTCATCGGAGCAAACATCATTGCGATGTCCGAAATAAGACCAACGTCCAATGACTCAAGTAAGACCATGAAGAGGAAGCATAAAACGTTGAGGAAAGAGGAAAATAACGTTATAATCCGCCTACGATTGACACTAACAGAGTGAGTCTCTAACTACACTGATTGTGTCACACTTCTTAACTATTGGCAACCCCACGCAAAAAAATCCGTGTAAATCACTACTTTAACTTTGTGGCCCGCCCAGATTTTATAAAAGCTCCGCCCGTATGTAAGCAACCGTTTCCCCTTGCCCAATCGGCGAGCATAAATTCGCAAAGAGAATGAACCTCTCCACCAATCAGAGAGACACACCGTTTTTTAGCTAAACACTCCGAGTCAGACACCGGCTTGAGGGAATTTGGTCTGTGTAATGGATAGCCTGTCTGTGATTTTTCCGCAAGCCACTCTTGGAGTTCACTGAGCTGGTAACCAGCCAAAAATGAGACGCAGTGAAGGAAGATTCGCTAGAGAAGTCGTGTGTATCGAGATAGTTCAGTATTTTCTCCTTGACATGGAGCTTGTGTAATTATGTGGGCTCTAATGACATGCAATTAACATGTGATTGATCTAACATGTGCTACGATATAAAATGAAAAAGTAAGATCGAAGTTGAAAAACCTACATAAAAATAGGCTGCACTTGAAAAAAGATCAATCCCTAAAATGGCCAAAACAATGGCCTTTTAAGAAATAGTTTTTGTAATTTCGCTATGCGACCTACAGGGTCCCTAAACCGGTCGGTCCTGTTAGGTTCCCAGTAAAACAGAAAATGGCATAATTTGATTTGTGCTGCTTCCTTTGGAGTGACGCACATGACGGTCCTGTGATCGCTTTTCATAAAAGTACGCGTTAGAACGTTTGGTTTTAGAACAGTGTACTAGACCTGACACCGTGGAGAATCCACGAGGATCTTAATATGAACAGAATCACCATGCGCGTGGAAACCTGTCTCTTCGTGTCCGCTCTGCTTTTAGGAGCATCCGTCCCTTCCACCGCTGGACCGCTCCACGCGCAGTGCAAAGTAGAATGGTAAGGTATAGGCTGCAGTTATTGTTCTCGTTCGTTTGGTAGTTGTGTTGTGTTTTTATCCTGGACAGTGCAGTTGGTCGGTCGGTCATATTATTAACCTTTACCATTTTAAGTCGTGTTCGCTACAAAGGTATTCCTGTGAATACATTGATGAGTTGGATATATATATATATATATATATATACACTACATGGCTAAAAGTATGTGGACCCTGGACACCGAACATCTCATGCAAGATTATGGACGTTACTATGGTTTTATTTTTCTTCTTTTTTTTTTTTTTTTTGCTGCTGCTATAACAACCTTTACTCTTCTGGAAAGTCTTTCTGCTAAATGTTGGAGCGTTGCTGCAGGGATTTGCTTCCATTCAGCGAGAAGATCATTAGTGAGGACGGGCATTGATTGGGCGATTAGGTCTAGCCCACAGTTGGCTTGACCAGTTTTGACAGTTGGCTCCCAAATTGATCGCAAAGTTGTTGGATGGGGTGGAGGTCAGGGTTCTGTGCAGGCCAGATGAGTTCTTGTGCACCATTCTTGACAAAACTATTTTTATATGGACTTTGCTGTGTGCCCGGGGGCATTGTCATGCTGAAACAGGAAAGAGCCTTCCCCAAACTGTCGTGGAAGCACAGAATCATCTAGAACGTCATTGTATGCTGTAGTATTAAGATTTGCCACTACTGGAACTAAGGGGCCTAGCCCAAACCATGAAAAACATCCCCAGACCAAGGGGTGTCCAGATACTTTTGGTCATGTAGTGTACATTTAATGCCTTAAATACGCCTCTCAGATAGTTTAATTTTTAATTTTTTTTTTTTTTCGCTTTGGAGTGGGGTGGTTGTTGGGGGTTTAGCAATTAATCTACGTTCAGGAGAGCAATAAGGGCAACATAGCTTGGCCTGGCTGAACTCGTTTCCTAGGACATAGCGTGCTAATCCGCACTCTCCTGTGCTGAGAATGGAGAGTGCAGAGACAGAGCATAATTGGGGGAGAGGGTTGTGCCGAAGGTCAAACCAAGGTGAAGGCTAAGGGAAGTGGTAAGGCTGAAGCCAGCCATTGTGACTGGACCTGTAAGTGCATTGAGTGTGTCACATTGCCTTTGGTTTTGTCTGTATAAATCATCCGTTACACGAATCCTCCTCTTTATCCCTCCTTTCTCTCCACACCCATTCTCTTTCACTTTATTTTTAGAACCCCCCCAACCCCAACACTATGCATGTTTTCTCTATAGAGCTACAAAGTAAGACAAGGGGGGGTGGTGTCCTGCAGGCAGAACATTACTGCAAAGCCACTTCTTCCACCAGGTGGCAGTATTTGACAACAGAAGATGTTGCTCCTCTCTGTTCGGAAATGGACTCAGCTCGAGAGAACTTGAAGTATAGAACTTTTTCAGGTGCGGAGAAAGGTTGTAATCCAAAGAGAAAACTTACAATGCTGCCTAGAACACTCAGAGTAGGGGTGTAATGACCCATCGATATGGATCATTTTATCAGTTCAAAGGGCAATCCGATCTCACCCAGTGTCAGAACAGGAAATAGCCATATCTGAAGTAATAAGTATACCATCCAGGGATTTTTACTACACCACATTTATATAAAACTGTGCCTAACTTGTAACTTGTAACTCAGTAGTATGGAAGGGCCCTGATTCAGACAGAGCCATGGTGCTTCTGGCATTTTGGGGGTCCCCTGTATGAAATGTCAGTCTGTACCCCCCTTTTTCATGTTGCAGGTATTTTGGGGTGCCCTGCGGGGCGGTCTACGTGGCCCTGGTGAATCAGATAAAGAAGTGGGCCACCATCAGCAGCTGTGCAATGGGAGGGGAGAAGTGTCTCTACACCGTAAGGGTCTCCTCTTGGGGACGCCCCAACAGAGTCTGGGGTGTCGCCATAATGTAACCGTGGAAACAGCCTGTCAGAAGGCCACGCTCTTAAATTCCGCCATTTGAAAGAGCCACCAGGGGCTCAAATACAGTACTGGCACTAATTATGGAAACACTGCCTTTATAAATAGAGTTTGGCCCCCTCTCCTTCCCTGCCTCCCTACCCCTGTCTCTCTCTATCCCACCTTCCCTCCCTCCCCCTCTCGCTCTCTCTCTCTCTCTAGCTGCAGTCGGCTAGCCTGCACTTCATTGCAGCTAAGCACACGGTACCACTGAGGAAGTATGTGGATGACCTCAGCTTCCGCCTGGTTCCCTACAAGCTGTTCACCCACTGCCGTGTGGCGGTAAGAAGGCTTCCCATTGGTTTAGAACAGCAGGGCAGAAAAACATCACAAGTCACATGTTCCAGGGACCGGAAATGCCTATAACAGAGTGCATGTGTGTGTGTGTATGTGTGTGTTGTTGTGTTTGTGTGTGTGTACATGTGCATGTGTGTGTGTTTGTGCAAGTGCACCTGTGTGTGTGCCCATGTACGTGTGCTCAAGTGTGTGTGCATGTGCAGTGACCAACCCAAAAACCCTCTTTATTTGGCATATTTCCCATTTTTTTTAAATGTGCTGACTCCTGACTGTCTTAAAACTGCTATTATTTCATAACTGTCATGAAGTTTCCTTTATTTAGTGACCATTCCTAAATTTGGCTGTTTAGTATGGTTAACAGCTTAAACAAATTCCTTACTTCTGTTGTTGTTCACACCCGATTCCTTCTCACTCAACTGCTTTTAATGTGGTTGTGATAACCATGCATGCATATAGAATATGTTTTGGTAAATAAATAAAAAACCCCAAAAAAACCTTTATTCTGAAAATCAGTTTCCACTCTGTGCCAGTTAAGTGATTTCACAGTATCACATGCCTGACATTATCAAATGTGCAGATACGCTTTGTTAGTTCATGATCTCTGTTAACTGGAGCCATTTCCTTGCCAGGCCATGTCTGTTTCTGAAACCTGGTATGCCATCCGTGACCACGGCACCAACTACTGCAACCTCTACAACCTCATAGATGGTAAGAACACGTGTGTGGAAAGCACCAGGCATCCCTGCAGTCTGGCACTCTGAAATCACACCGCCACGTTTTACTGTGATGTCACAAAGCCATGACTCACTGTGATATCAAGCAGCAGCATCTCATTGTGATGTCACGCAGCCTTGCTTCACTGTGACATCACACAGCCAGTGTGACCGCGGCGATGCTTTGCCTTGGTTTTGATGCTGTCCCTGCCTCTTTTGTTGTTGCTAGGTAGCAGGCTTAACGAGGCTCCTGGGTACACAGAGATTACCAGCGAGTTCATCTGCACTCAGCGATCATCTGCTAACTGTACAGTGTACTGAGAATGATGGCATCATATGTATGGTGCACTGGCACTGAGACTGCTAAATATGTTATACTGGCACTGAGACTGGTAAATGTGTCCTACTGGCACTGAGACTGCTAAATATGTTATACTGGCACTGAGACTGGTAAATATGTTATACTGGCACTGAGACTGCTAAATATGTCCTACTGACACTGCTAAATGTCATATTGTCACCTCCAACTGAGGTTGAAAATCCAAGTTAAGAAAGTTAAAGTCCTCCCCAGTATTTTGTTCCAATCACCTGGATTTGCTAATTGGCACAATTCTTCCGTCAGCAGGGAGGGAGCTGGGCTGAGCTCATGGGTGGAAGAAAACACACGGCCGGACTTTTACTTTCTGACCCCTGGACTTTCCACCTCTGCACACCCACCTCACCTACTTCAGCTCTATAAATACAGTCAGGCGGGCTGCCAGAGCCCCTTTACCCAAACGCGCCCCCCGCTTGCATTATGAAACACATTTCTCATCCCCTCCCCACCCCCAAAACCCTTTGACAATGGTGACGAGAAGGAGAAGGAGGGCGTGCATCATTGTGTCAGGAAATAATCACGGTTTGCGGTTGTGCTTGGCCTTCCAGTTAATGTCTTAGAGACATTTTTTTCCCCCAGTAAATGAATTTAGCGCGTGTTTGATGACAGACATTGTGAAAATTGCGCTCCGCTGTCCTCAGGTAGCTCCTGGCCGATGGCTTAACTTTGTTACGTGTGCTCTGTACCACATATTTTGTTTTAGTTTTTTTCGCTGGTCTTGATTTCACGCACTGACATGTTTAGGATGTTTTTGTTCCCCCTGAATCAATAAATTGCCCAATAAGACCCTGCAACTTGGAGTGGACTAATGAAAGTAGTGTTGATTTTTCTGTGGTTCAGAGTTTCAGTTTATACAGTGAAATGAGCACACGCACACACGCACGCACACACATGAATGCATACACACACTCACACACTCATACATGCAGACACACACACATGCACACACACACACACACACGTGCGCACACACATGCACGCACACACACACACACACTCTTTTTTGTAAATATAGCTCTCTCTGTCTCTGGGGTATAAACCGAAGCATACAGATGCATCGTTCTTTTTGACATATAAACTAGTTTTTCTCTTTAAAACGATGGTGCCGGTGGAAAAAAACAGAAGAGACTTGGAGCAGTGTGAATTGCAGGCCAGGTTTTATTAGGATAGCAATATGCTCAGCGGGGCATTGCCATCAATCACACAACAGATCGCTGGTTCGTCAGCAGCTGTTGTGTGCCCTGTCTGGGGTAATTCTCTCAATCACCAGTAGATGGCAGTGTCAGCAAACCTCTTCTTGCTCCCGATTTCATTTATTGTCCACAGAAATTGATTTTTTTGCTTTCCCAATTTTTTAAAAAAGAAAACAAAAGATAAATCAGAGCTGTTTTTATTTTTTAATTACGAAGATGAAATCTCAATCAATAGAGAAGAATAACTTGTAAAAAGTTATAACTTTGTTTTTTTAAAGAAACATGAAACAGTGTGTGAGGCTTGAATTTCTGATGAAAGTTAAGTCTAAGTCTAACAGGCTTTCCATGAAGATGGATGCAGGTTGGGGCGAGGTGGGGTTGCCATGGATGCAGGGTGGGGTGCGGTAGGGTTGCCGTGGATGCAGTGTGGTGTGAGGTGGAGTTGCCGTGGATGCAGGTTGGGGTGAGGTGGAGTTGCCGTAGATGGAGGTTGGGGTGAGGTGGGGTTGCCATTGTCACTGAGAGGAGGGCGTGAGGAACGGTCCATGGCAGTTTGCCCAACTCTACTGTTGCAGCCTTGTGTGAGACTGAATCATTAAATTGAATGGCTTCAATGAATCAATTAGTTAACCTGACTTGCAATGAATAAACCAACTTGCCTAAACTGCATCAAATCAATCAAACACTGGATTCAATCAATATATACATCAACTCATTTAAACTGTGTCAATAATAAGGATGGGCATTTTACATTTGTTCACAAATCAGGCAATCGCATGATGTACTTGATCAGTCGTCGATTACTCCTGGAGATTAAAGCCTGGAATCACTGAACAGCAATGTGCAGCAGTATTCTCAATGCTTAAGGTGAAACAGTCACAGTGCCATTTGATATTCAGAATTTATTCACAACAAATATGTTGTAACAGAAAAAAAAATGAATATAAAAAATAAATGATTACACAAAAAACATTGCTCAAGATTGTTTGGGCCTCTTATCTTAATGAACAAAACAAGGCGATAGTGCTTAGTGCTGATAAAAACAAAGGAGCTTACTGTAGCCTAAAAAACTTTTACACTGCCCTGAGCAACACAAAATCGAATGCTAAGCCTTCTCCAGTGAAATAATGAATAAAATAAGTTAAACCAAAATACAATAGGCATTACAAAATAACACGGAGCTTGGCGACGTCGACTCTGGGCAAAACTAGACTGATATTGTAAATCGACCTGAACGACTTCAATCAGTTAACCAATCAATCAGTTAACCTCACCAGCGGTAATCTATAAAATCAATCCACTTGCTGAAACTGCTTCAACAAAATCAATCTTAACCTGAATGGCTTCAATCAATCAATCAATCAATCAATCAATCAATCAATCAATCAATACATCGACCTGCTACAGTCAATCAGTTACCCTACACTGCACTGCACTACATGTTTGTCAAGCAGACATGGAACAAATAGGAAGATGCACGGAAAAGGTTTGGCGGGTGACAGGACGACGGGCATCGAGGCAGAAGAAGTGATACGGCGAAAGGATACGCAATAACCTGCGTTATAACGGTTGTGCAGTCACACCCCCCGTCCCGTGTCCCCCCCCCCCCCACCCTGATTCTGCCCGTCCCGCCGAGGTCAACCCCCCGGCTCTGAACCGGTCACAGGCTCACCCTGATTCCGCCCATCCCGCTGAGGTCACGACCCCCCCCCCCCCCCCCACCCCCCCACCACCCCACACACACCCCCCCCCCCCCCCCCCCCCGGCCCTGAGTCCCCCCAGCCGCCCGCTCAGGAGGGGGGGGAACAGAGCACCGAGGTTCAGGCATTTAGCGCTGCGGAATATTGCAGAGATTTTTCATTTCTACGGGCCCATTAGGATACGGGCTGTGTCACATATTAAAGCTGAAGGGCACCCTCTTCTGTCCTTCTTAAAAAAGTTTAATAAAACAAAATGGAGCTCTAAAAGCGCCGGGGAGCGCAGACTGCACAACCCCTCCGCACCTCCAGGGTTTATGCACAATGGCCTTTACAGCAAATGGAGAGAAAGAAGAAGAAGAAAAAAAAGAGAGTTTCTGTCATTTGTCCCTTTCAGACAGAAATACCGTCCAACTGCACACTTTACTACCAGCCGAGTATCTGAATATTTTTCTTTTCTTTGTTTTTTATTTCTTTTCTTTTTTTTTAGTATTAACGATTCAGCTATTCCAGCAGTTTGTAATCCAGTCCTGTAGAACCTTGGTTCTGCTTGGTTTCTAATTTTCGCTTAGCAACCAGTTCAAACCCAAGACCCTAGAGACCAGGTGAGGTGGTAGGTCAGCTGTGTCATGAACAGCTAAAATGAACCAATGAAGTTGAGTGAGTAAGCAGCAGACCCTGTGGCTCTCCGGGACGAGGGGACTAGGCTCCTGATCTATATGACCTTGAACCTAGCCTGGGCTCAGAGCTGATTCTAATGTTCTCTGAAGGTTAATCCCAATGTTCTGTCAGCGTGAGACATGCAGAGAGCCAGTAGTTGAACAGTGCCCTGTCACACATCAGTAAACTGGCATGATGGTTCCTGTATATTTTCTCTGTCCAAACTCCAAACATGTAAAATCCTGTGTGTTTGTGCGTGGGTGTGGGCAGGGATGTGTCTGAGTGTGTCTTTTGGGTGCATGTGCATGCCTTTGCGCATGCATGTGCACGTGCGTGCATGTGTGTGTGTGTATGTGTATGTGTGTGCGTGCATGTATGCGCGCGTGTGTGTGTGTGCACGTGTGCACGCGCGCATGTGTGTGTGCGTGCGTGTGTGTGCATGTGTGTGAGTGTGTTTGTGTGTGTGTGTGTGTGTGTGCATGTGTGCACGCGTGTGTGTGTGCATGTGTGTACTCCAGGTCCAGCCCTTGTCCTATTTTGATATAATCTGTTGCTGATGAAAGGGCACAAACCCTCAGCAAACCAATCAAAAGAGCGTGACCCCAGCGCGACCCCAGAGGACCGGGGACCGGCGGTCCGGGACCGGCCCCCAGGCCAGCAGGGCAGCGGTAATTAGCGGCTCTATATCGAACAATATTGAAAAGCGCAACAATAACATGCAATAAATCATTCTGAGACTTGCACTGGATATGGACTTTCAAGGGCGAGCGGTGTATCCTCTTAAGAGCCCAAACAACAGGAACCTGCCAGCTTTCTTGTTATTCTTCTTTTTTTTTTCACCTGTCTTTTCTTTTTTTTTCCTTTTTTTTTTTTTTAAAAGGTCCCATTTTTATTTATTTTTTTTGTTCTTCAGATGGGTGTTAAAGGGCAAACTCTCCCTCAATCATCGCATTATGAGGGGTGCAGGTGTGTGGAGGTAGGGGCCTTTGTTTAGTCTAACACTAGTTAAAGCATTAACTAACCTGAACAAGGAATGAACTAATCCATTCGCATTTATTCATGTTAACTATGCCATAAGCAGATTTATAATAGGAACTAGATTTTGAACAAGTAGTATTTTTTTAGATGCAAATAACGTCTTCATGCAAGTCACATGATCCAAACTCCCCGCACCACTCCCACCCCCCCCCCCCCCCCCGCGACCCCACGGTTCATTCGTAAGGGCCGCCGAGATCCTAAAATCCCAGAGTCGGCTCTGTCCGCTGGCGTGGGAGAGCGGCTAGCTCGGTCTGGCACTGCCGCTGTAAGTAATCAGGAGAACGCGCCTGCGTTTCCCCTTTAATGGAAAAGAGCATCTGCTAAATTAGCGTCACGTAACGATGACCCCTTTCCGAGCGGTATTCTCTCAACTGCCAGGAGCACAGGTAAAAAAAAAAAAAAATGCCATTGCTAACTGAATGTTTTGAGTTATAAAGAATTCTCCGTTGGCCATGAAAATGCAATGTTGCACACACAAAGAGAGTTAGGCGTTTGGTCTTTATGGCTGCTATTCGAAACTCAGGGATTGATTTGACACTTCGTCAAACTTCCCTCAGAGTTTGCTGCTATGAGGTACGCGTGAGGCAGGCGAAAAATAAGACAAGAGGTATTATAGTCAGGGGAAAATCGAGACCATAAGAGACAAAATCTATCAGCATGGGTATTTAAATAAATAAATGCATATATATATGAGAGAGAGAGAGAGAGAGAGAGAGGGAGAGGGAGAGAGAGAGAGAGAGAGAGAGAGAGAGAGAGAGAGAGAGAGAGAGAAAGAGAGAGAGAGAGAGAGAGAGTTGTGAGTGCCCTTTATCACAGATTAATGTATCATTTCATCGAGGGAAAGTAATAAGATGTCCTCGTTACACATGCCCCCACCCCCACGTTGGGACAGTTCATATCGCTCCAAATTAGAATGAATAATGTTGGCGTGGGAGTCCTGGCATATCAGGGTTCTGATGGGGGGGAGGGGGGGGGGGCGTTTTAATCTGAGCGGCTTTAATGAAACAACCCCCACACCTCCATCACACCATACCCCCCAAGCCCCCCCCCCCCCCCCCCCCCCCCCCCGCCCCCCCCAATCGCCCCCATGTATGATTTCATTTTGCCACCCTGTTAATGGCCAGGGAGGTAATAATTACATTCAAACATTAATTTGGGGAAAGACAGGGGTATGAATCATGATGGCTGGCCCACCAATACAGACAATCACACACACACACACACACACACACACAACAGCACACATTAAAACATGGATACACGTGCACACGCACGCAAAAATGCGCACATTCACAGAATGCCTCCATCTCTCATCCTGTCAAATCAGAGGAATTAGAATGACAAACAATTTCAATTCCTCCACGAAGGGGCTTTCATTACAGAGATGCAGGGGGTGGGGCGGAGCTGGGGGGAGGTATTTGGGTGGGGCGTAATGAAAGTGAAGGATAGTATGTTGTTTGTTTGTAAGGTGTGGATGGGGAGGATAAGGGGCACTGAAAATACCTTTCGACAGGCGACCTGTCGAAACTGCAGCTAACACCCCACAGGCCACACACAGTACTACAGGAGAGTCACTGACTATTTTACACCCTAGAGGCCACACACTGTAGTACAGGAGAGTCACTGACTATTTTACACCCTAGAAGCCACACACTGTACTACAGGAGAGTCACTGACTATTTTGCACCCTAGTGGCCACGCACTGTACTACAGGAGAGCCACTGACTATTTTACACCCTACAGGCCACACACAGTACTACAGGAGAGCCACTGACTATTTTACACCCTACAGGCCACACACAGTACTACAGGAATGGTAAAAACTCCCCAGTGAGGAAATACAGTCTAAGGCTCCTGTAGGATCTCAGTATCTTACCTGTCCATTCACACAGTTTGTCGGCCGCCTGATTCTGCCTGACAGGATTCTGGGTAATGATGTTTACACCCCTGCATTTGTCACAAAAATAAATTAGCCTCTGGAGCCTCCCAGCATCCAACCAGAGAACGATATCTGATATCAATATGTTATAAATCATTATGATACATAAGCCAAGAGCCAGAAGAAGGAAGAGAGGTAAAATAGATATTGTATAGATACAGTAATGTTTGAACAGTCTGCAGTTTGGAGGACTTATGTAAAGGTGTTTCTGGAAGAACTTCATAAAGAATTTACAGTGGGAGAAAGAGAAAGAGAGTGAGAGAGAGGGAAAGAGAGGGAAAGAGAGGGAGAGAGAGAGTGTGTCTGGGGAAGAGGGAGGGATTGACTGATGAAACGATGCCGTCAGTTTTCTCCGCCACAAGATGAACCCCCATCCCAGAAGGAAAGGGAATGTGCTGGATTCCTTCAGGGTCTATGGTGTGGGGAAGGGGGGAGGGCATTGTGGAGGGGTTGACATTTGTCGGTACTCAGGAGACAAGGCCTGCCTGTCAGGGCCGGCCAGTGGCAATGGCTTGGTTTGAAGGCTATGCCACACCTTTGCCATTAAAGACAGAATCGCCTTCAGGAGCCACGTCCTATGAGGGTGGCGCGGGGGGGAGGGTACAATGGTGGGGGTGGCGGAAGGCTCCCCCTTCCGAATAGACCAAGCATATCAGCAGCGCAAAGCCCTTTTTTGCCTCTGGAAAAACGCAGGTGCTTTACGCTTCAACAATGGTCCATTCAGGAGGCCGGCGCCATCGCTGTGATCTCCAGACCTGGGGCGCACAAAGGCGTGACCTTTACCTCCAGACCTGCGGACTCCAGCGCTGAGCGCGCGCAGGGCTAGCAGACTGCTGCACTGATGGGCTAGCAGACTGCTGCACTGACGGGCTATCGGACTCCTGCGCTGACGGGCTAGCTAACTCCTGCACTGATGGGCTAGCAGACTGCTGCACTGACGGGCTAGCAGACTGCTGCACTGATGGGCTAGCAGTCTGTTGCACTGATGGGCTAGCAGTCTGTTGCACTGATGGGCTAGCAGACTGCTGCGCTGACGAGCTAGCAGACTGTTGCACTGATGGGCTAGCGGTCTGTTGCACTGATGGGCTAGCGGACTGTTGCACTGATGGGCTAGCGGACTGTTGCACTGATGGGCTAGCAGTCTGTTGCACTGATGGGCTAGCAGACTGCTGCGCTGACGAGCTAGCAGACTGTTGCACTGATGGGCTAGCGGACTGTTGCACTGATGGGCTAGCGGACTGTTGCACTGATGGGCTATCGGACTCCTGCGCTGACGGGCTAGCAGACTCCCCCTCTGACGGTACCCTGGGACTTTTTTTCACAGCACAGTTCTGTGCACGGAAACACGCCGCGGTCATGGTAACAACGATTATGCCCTTAAATGAGCGCGCTTTCCTGCGTGTTGAACAGTGTCTCTCTGCTTATGCTTAATCACTCGGGGTCAGTCTACCTCTGAGAATCATGGGTAAATTGCTGGGGTCAGGGATGAAATAACATCAAAAATGCATGTTTTGTTTTTTTTTTTATTTTGTTTTTTTTTTATTTTATTTTTTTTACTGTAGACACATCCCAAACTGCGACTGTGTCTCGCCTCGCACCTCAGTGGGACAGCCTGGAGCGCAACCGAGCGATCGGCTGCGCATAGCTGGAGACAGCCCGGGGTGACAGCACCAGCTCTGGGAGCACATTAAAGAGCAGTGAAGGATGGTTCTGTAGCCACCGCTGCTGCCCGAAATCTGTTCAGTTTTTAGTACAGAGACACTTTCAAAAAGGCACATTACAGAAGAAAAAAAAACAGGAAGTAGTTTAATAATTGCACAAGACAGAGCCTGAACGTGGTGCCTTCTCTCCCCCATCTGAATCTCTTCATCAAAAAACTGCAGTAGCTTCACGAAGATGCGGAGTTTCTCTAATGTCCTCTCCTGAGTGGCTGTCCCAGCATGCACCTGGGTGGGCTTATAGATGCGAACTGGAAATTGCAGGATGACAGAAGAGAGGAGTGTAGGAAAGAATTAAATAAAAGAGTTTGTCTTTGATTCAGCACTGTCCTTTTGCAGCACACGCGCCCGTCCCGGGCCAGTCACCAGGGGATTTGCCACCAAAAAGGTCATTAATCATTTAGATGTGTGTGTGTGTGAGAGAGAGAGAGAGAGAGAGTAAGAGTGGATGAGTTGGTGTGTGTGTTTGTGTGTCTGTGTGTGTGTGTGTATGTGCGCATGTATGCGTTTGTGTGTGTGTGTGATTGGGAGTCAGTTAGTGTGTTTGTGTGGGTGGGTGCGTGTGTGTGTGTGTGTGAGAGAGAGAGAGAGAGAGAGAGAGCAGAGTTTAATAATACTCCATAACTGAATATTTTCCTGCTGGTGGTGGTGAAGGGGGATTCACAGACTATTCCTGGAGGTGGGGGCTGTCATTTTGATTGGCAGCTGGGATTTTGGGGACCAGTGGTTAGGGTCCAAGGGTGGCGGGATGCACTGCCAAAAAAGAGGTACATTAATTTTGTCCGGGGAGAAAAAAAAGAACCCAAACACGATCAGAGAAATATTACACAAGGCCACTCAAAAAAAGTTCTGTCTGAAGAACAAGACAAGGCCGGACTGTTTGTTTTCTTAGGAGCTTTTCCCATTATGCAGAAGGCAGCGCTGTAGCCAGTTCAGGTGCCTTAACCTTGAGCCCAAGTCCAGACTGAAGTAACCGGAACGCAAGTCTGAGGACCAGTCTAAGTCAGCAGTACAAGCCCAAGTCCATCTCCTTCCTCACCCCAGAAATAACGGTATGTAATGAACAACACTCATTGTCCCCCAGACTGTGCCCTGAAGCTACATACGCCGTACAGACCCAACCAACTCATCATCATTCCCAGAGAATTCAATTTATTGGCATGCGCAGAGCACACTCGCATTGAAAAAAGGACATTCAGTAATAAGAACAAGTGGAGGCTTTTCAGAGTCGGTCAGACGGCGCGGGGGAATCGCGAATCGCGCAAACAGATCTCGACCCCCTTTACTTCCGCGAAACAGCAGCGAAGACACGCACTCTTTAGCCTTTACCGCGAGGAAGGGGGGGCGGGGGGGCGGGGGGGGGGGGGGCACCAAGCATGAATGTGAAGTGTATCGTTCAAGCCCATCTCCTGGCCTTCCGGGAGGTCCTGTGATGTGAGAAAGAGCGCCCCCTGGAGGATGGGGCGGGGGGGGGCGGGCGGGAGAAAGGGCGAACGGTGGAAGAACACCGAGGCTATCGCTGGAGCTGATCTCAGGTCTTTATTTTTTTAGGGAGCCCTGGTATTTTCTCACAATGGGGGCGCGGGAACGGCGCGCGTTCCTCAGTGAGAGGGCGCCGAAAAAAAAAAAAAAAATCCGGAGCCATATCGCGGTTCCGCCCGGAGCTCCATTGAAACGGAGTCTTTGAGGGAGACACAAAGACCGTCCACGGCGGTAAAGGACTCTCTGCATGCCGTCAGAAGGGCCAGGGACCCGGGGGGGCGGAGCTTTGGCCTGTAATACACGCCGACAGCAGCCTGGGTCGGGTCTTATTCATCAGGATCATAGCCTGTAATGACCCTGACCTGGCTGCTCATAACCTTACAGCACTATGAGCCTGACCAGGCTGCTCATAACCTTACTGCACTATGAGCCTGACCAGGCTGCTCATAACCTTACAGCACTATGAGCCTGACCAGGCTGCTCATAACCTTACAGCACTATGAGCCTGACCAGGCTGCTCATAACCTTACAGCACTATGAGTCTGACCAGGCTGCTCATAACCTTACGGCACTATGAGCCTGACCAGGCTGCTCATAACCTTACAGCACTATGAGCCTGACCAGGCTGCTTATAACCTTACAGCACTATGAGCCTGACCAGGCTGCTCATAACCTTACAGCACTATGAGCCTGACCAGGCTGCTCATAACCTTACAGCACTATGAGCCTGACCAGGCTGCTCATAACCTTACGGTACTATGAGCCTGACCAGGCTGCTCATAACCTTACGGTACTATGAGCCTGACCAGGCTGCTCATAACCTTACGGTACTATGAGCCTGACCAGGCTGCTCATAACCTTACTGCACTATGAGCCTGAGCACGCTGCTCATAACCTTACAGCACTATGGGCCTGACCAGGCTGCTCATACCCTTACAGCACTATGAGCCTGACCAGGCCGCTCATAACTTTACAGCACTATGAGCCTGACCTGGCTGCTCCTAACCTTACAGCGCTATGAGCCTGACCAGGCTGCTCATAGCCTTACAGCACTATGAGCCTGACCAGTCTGCTCATAACCTTACAGCACTATAAGCCTGACCTGGCTGCTCATAACCTTACAGCACTATGAGCCTGACCAGTCTGCTCATAACCTTACAGCACTATGAGCCTGACCAGGCTGCTCATAACCTTACAGCACTATGAGCCTGACCAGGCTGCTCATAACCTTACAGCACTATGAGCCTGACCAGGCTGCTCATAACCTTACAGCACTATGAGCCTGACCAGCCTGCTCATAACCTTACAGCACTATGAGCCTGACCAGGCTGCTCATAACCTTACGGTACTATGAGCCTGACCAGGCTGCTCATAACCTTACAGCACTATGAGCCTGACCAGGCCGCTCATAACCTTACAGCACTATGAGCCTGACCAGGCTGCTCATAACCTTACAGCACTATGAGTCTGACCAGGCTGCTCATAACCTTACAGCACTATGAGCCTGACCAGGCTGCTCATAACCTTACAGCGCTATGAGCCTGACCAGGCCGCTCATAACCTTACAGCGCTATAAGCCTGACCAGGCTGCTCATAACCTTACAGCACTATGAGCCTGACCAGCCTGCTCATAACCTTACAGCACTATGAGCCTGACCAGGCTGCTCATAACCTTACAGCACTGTGAGCCTGACCTGGCTGCTTATAACCTTACAGCACTATGAGCCTGACCAGACTGCTCATAACCTTACAGCACTATGAGCCTGACCAGGCTGCTCATAACCTTACAGCGCTATAAGCCTGACCTGGCTGCTTATAACCTTACAGCACTATGAGCCTGACCAGGCTGCTCATAACCTTACTGCACTATGAGCCTGACCAGGCTGCTCATAACCTTTTGCACTATGAGCCTGACCAGGCTGCTCATAACCTTACAGCACTATGAGCCTGACCTGACTGCTCTTAACCTTACAACACTATGAGCCTGACCAGGCTGCTCATAACCTTACAGCACTATGAGCCTGACCAGGCTGCTCATAACCTTACAGCACTATGAGCCTGACCAGGCTGCTTATAACCTTACAGCACTATGAGCCTGACCAGGCTGCTCATAACCTTACAGCACTATGAGCCTGACCAGGCTGCTCATAACCTTACAGCACTATGAGTCTGACCAGGCTGCTCATAACCTTACAGCACTATAAGCCTGACCAGGCTGCTCATAACCTTACAGCACTATGAGCCTGACCAGGCTGCTCATAAACTTACAGCACTATGAACCTGACCAGGCTGCTCATAACCTTACAGTACTATGAGCCTGACCAGGCTGCTCATAAACTTACAGCACTATGAGTCTGACCAGGCTGCTCATAACCTTACGGCACTATGAGCCTGACCAGGCTGCTCATAACCTTACAGCACTATGAGCCTGACCAGGCTGCTCATAACCTTACAGCACTGTGAGCCTGACCTGGCTGCTTATAACCTTACAGCACTATGAGCCTGACCAGGCTGCTCATAACCTTACAGCACTATGAGCCTGACCAGGCTGCTCATAACCTTACAGCACTATAAGCCTGACCTGGCTGCTTATAACCTTACAGCACTATGAGCCTGACCAGGCTGCTCATAACCTTACTGCACTATGAGCCTGACCTGGCTGCTCATAACCTTACAGCACTATGAGTCTGACCAGGCTGCTCCTAACCTTACAGCACTATGAGCCTGACCAGGCTGCTCATACCCTTACAGCACTATGAGCCTGACCAGGCTGCTCATAACCTTACAGCGCTATGAGCCTGACCAGGCCGCTCATAACCTTACAGCACTGTGGGTGAGGACTTTTTTTTTGGATCATGACCAAAATGAT